>NC_041393.1:132470650-132485599 GCF_002162155.2 Triticum dicoccoides
TTCAAAGATAATAAACCGCGTGTACCCTTATATTTAAGCGATATGGTTGGTTTTGATTTAAAAATGTCAGAGGTATAACGAAGACAAAGATCTGGAGACTTGAACACGTTACTAGCAGAGAAATGGTACTCTCTTGTGCACCAGTACGCCAAGACCTGGCCAACGAAACAACAGAAAGACACAAGTTTGTATAGGTTAATGACTTAAACTTTAAATAATTTTTTGTGAAGGACTTAATTTTGATTAATCAGGAAAAATAATGGGCTGGTGTGCTTGATAGTTTGGCATGGGTTCTTACTGCGTCTTTGCTAGAGTAGAAACTATATTGCAGACATTAAGATCCACATGGCGATTGGAATTCATCTAGGTTGTGTAGTGTTCCCTCTCACTCAGCCTGTTGTCCGTCAGAGGGAGGAGCGGTGACAAGACAAGGGTAGGTCTATGGTGCAGAATGGGGTCTGTATTTTGCAGGGAATATGTTCATTTCATGTTTAATGTTGTTTTCCTTGGTGTACTCCATATATTAAATGCTCTTTTAATTCCCCTGCAAAAAAATGCTCTTAGATTTTTCCACAGCTCACATAAAAACGTATCAATGATGTTCACTGAAAGTTTGTTTTTTGTGTTGGAGGAGCTGCATGGGGAGGAAGGAAGAAACTCGAATACGCTGATGTGCACTGTAGCCTCCTAGTTGGGTTTCGCAACACCTTAAACTCTTGTGAGCTCAAGGTGATCCATCTAGAATCACCAATCTAAAGGAGGGTGATGCTAACACCCGTTACTTCCATCTCCGGGTGACTCATCGGAGGAGAAAAAACTTCATTCATCATCTCAAGCACAATTCCGGATGGATCACGAAACACAATCAGAAGGAGCAAGTGATCCATAGCCATTTCAAGAGCATTGCTAAAAAAGGTCCCACACGCAACATTGACATTAATTGGGGGATCATTCCAACTCCAAGTTGCGACCTTCAGGAGTTGGACGCAGCCATCAACGAAGGGGATGTCAAGGCTGCGGTTTTTGCCTTACCTAGTGACAAAACACCGGGCCCGGATGGCTTCACCGGTGCTTTCTTTAAAGCATGCTGGAACATTATCAAGGGAGATCTCATGTCAGCCATTTGCTGCTTCTCTGACTTGCATGCCACCCACTTCCATTGGCTCAATTCCGCGGACATCGCTCTCATTCCTAAGAAAGATGGGGCTGAAGATGTATCGGACTTTCGACCCATCAGTCTTATTCATGCCATTGCAAAAATTATTGCCAAAGTGATGTCCAACCGGCTCGGCCCACACATGAATGACCTTGTATCTCAGGCGCAAAGTACATTCATCAAACGACGATGTATACATGATAACTTCATGCACGTGCGCAATCTTGCGAGGCGTTCCACCGAAATAAAACACCAGCGTTACTTTTCAAGCTCGACATCAAGAAAGCCTTTGACTCTGTTCGCTGGGACTGTCTCCTCGACCTTCTCAAACACCTTGGAGTACCTCTGCGCTTTCGGGGTTGGATTTCAACGCTCTTGGCTTCGGCATCCTCGCGAGTCTTGCTTAATGGTATTCTAGGCAACCCTATCAAGCTTGGGAAGGGCTGGAGGCAAGGAGATCCTCTATCCCCCTTCTCTTTGTTCTGGCGATCGATCCCCTACATCATATTCTCAAGAAGGCTACTTCCCAAGGAAAACCGCAACCTCTTGGTGGTAACGCTATGACGATCAGGGCATCCCTTTACGCGGATGACGCGGCTGTTTTTCTTGCTCCCACCAAAACTGAAGTCAAGTTCTTTGCGGATATGATGGCTCACTTTGGAGAGGTTACGGGCCTGCATACCAACTGCTCCAAAAGCCTAGTTGCCCCAATCCGGTGTGACAACTTGGATCTGAATGATATCCTCCTCTCCTTCCAGGCCAACCGCTCATATTTCCCTATGAAATATCTGGGTCTGCCATTGTCGATCAAAAGATTAAATAGAATCCACTTCCAACCCCTCGAAGATAAGATTGCAGCCCAACTTACGCTATGGATGGGCAAACATGTTGCATCGCCATGAAGGGTTATGCTTGTTAAGTCGGTTGTAACGGCGATTGCTATATATTACTTGACGGTGCTAAACCTCCCTATTGAGGTACTAAAAAAGATCGACTCCCTGCGGCGTGCATATCTCTTGGCTGGTTGTGACAAAGTTTCTGGTGGAAAATGTAATATCAACTGGGAGCAAGTGTGCAAATCTAAAGTGCCTGGTGGCCTAGGTATTCTCAACTTGGAAAATTTTGCTACTGCTCCTCGCATCCTGTGGTTGTGGGGAGCTTGGACGGATCCAAGCAAACCTTGGGTAACCTCGCGGAACCCGTGTGATGACAAAGATAAAGACATATTTGATGCTGCTACCAAGGTTAGATGGGATAAGGGCCTCTTTTTGGGAGTCTGCTTGGCTGAACGGTACGAGACCCAAAGACATAGCACCAAATATTTTTGCGATTTCTACAAGAAAAAACTGCACTGCCCAGAAGGCCTTACATAATAACTCGTGGGTATCCAGAGTGGACATTAGTGGGAACCTTGCTGTGAACGACATAGAAGAGTTCGTCAATATTTGGACTAAGCTATCATGCGTTCAACTCAACCCCGGTGTAGCTGATTCAATTTACTGGAAGCTCACCAATGATGGCCAATATTCGGCAGTGACGGCGTACCGTGCACAATTTCTCTGCCATATCGACTCTGATATGTGTGGGAGAATTGGGCTCCTCCCAAATGCATATTTTTTTCCTTGGTTGGCCATCAACAATAGGATTTGGACGGCTGACCGGCTTCAGCGTAGGGGCTGGCCAAACTGTAACCTTTGCCCGCTATGCAAACAAACGCCAGAATCAGCAACTCATCTTCTCTCCAATGTCGTTACACTGTTAGAGTTTGGGGAATGATCAAAACATGGCTTGGTTTACATGATGTCCATCGTACAGATTGGGGAGGCATGATTTCCGTCAAGGAGTGGTGGTACTACATTGCTTCCAGGAGGTCACAATCTTGAAGGGCGCTTCTTTCCCTTATGCTTCTTATCTCTTGGGAAATTTGGAACGAGCGAAATGCACATGTGTTCCGCAACACGGCGATTCTAGTCAGGGTGCTTGTGACTCGCGTCAAAGCGGAGACTTCGTTGTGGTGCCTTCCTAGGGCGAAATATTTGTGTAATTTAATGCCGTGAGAGTAATGCTTGTAACCTGGCCTTTTGCCAAGACTCTTAAGCCTTCTCCTTATTCAATAAAAATGGCAAGCCTTTTGCCTTGTTTCAAAAAAAAACTCGAAATACGCTGTCATGCACATGAGTGATCTGATCCTCCAGCAGGCAACAGCCTTCGTTGTCTCGACTCCAAACAGAAGCTGATTAGCCGTCGGGACAACATGTCAGAATTTGAATAACTTGTATATTTATTTTATTTTATTGTTGCGGGTTGAATAACTTGTGTATTGGCCCGGCTCCTCAATCATAGCTGTGAAATGATTGTTATTGTAGTATGATGATCCTTATCCTACTTAGATGATATATACCCTCTCCGCCCTTGAAAGAGTGTACTTTCAACTTTGTCACAAAGTCAAACTTTTTATGTTTGACTATATTTGTACAATAATACATCAACATTTATGCCATCAAATTAGTACCATTAGATTCATGATATAATATATTTTCATCATATACCTATTTGGTTTCACAAACATTGATATATTTTTGCACAAATTATGTCAAATTTTGAGATAGTTTGACCCTCCAATAAAGTTGGAAGTGCACTCTTTCAAGGAGGGAGGGAGTACTACTAGACATCTATGACGTTACAATTACTGTGGGTGAACTAATTCCTTCTCGATTTTCCATATTTTATTCATCTTAGAATTATTAGCCTATTTTTTCTCTCGATTTGACATGTATTTATGTGTATTAAGGTCCGATAATTCCTTGCGAAATGTTTTTTCTATGTAGGAATATACCCTTAAGAAACTTCCTTTTGCCTATAGAAAATTTACGCATGGGTGATTTTTTTCTAGGTCTTCTTTAGAGAATATATGTGTTTGGTTTGGGGTGGCGAGGTGACGGTGTTGTCCTAGTGTACGAATAATATTCACATCGCCCTTTTCCCGTTCAATTGGTGTGCTTATCACTGGCGATAGGCATGCAGAGTTGTGTCTCTGGCGGGTCTTCCAAAATCCTGGAGGTTTAAGTTTCTGGTTGTTCCGTCTGGAGTCGGCCGGCATTCATAGTCTATTGAGTTTCTATAGGCCCTTATTTGTGTTTTCTTCTTTGAGGTGGCGGATTTTCTTTGCAGGTCACGACTACTAATGTTCCCTAGTCTGTATCTATTATTTTGTAGCCGCAACTTTGACAAACTCATGTGTTTACAAAAGTTTGCTCCATCGAGGCAGAGGCCCAGCAGCGGCATCGAGCTATACTCACGATGCGTCGTCAGTGGATGTGGATGTGGTACAAAGAAGACTTCTACACTCACAAGGATTTTATTAGAATTTATGTTTTTGGTTGGTCGTGTTTTTAGGACTTCTGATACTTAGGGCGTGTTCTGAAACGCTCTAGCTTCTCAAAACTCCACAAATCCAGCTTCTTGAGCTAGCTTCTCACTTCACCTGGCTATTTCGATGCATTCGGCTCACTTGACAGCTTCTCCTAGCACATGTTACGGTAGCATCACCATGACTGCCATAGGGAAGGATCAAAGGCAAACTCACCTTGGGTTGGGGAAAGGGGGCGAGGGCGAGGAGGCTGGCTCAAAGGAGGACATGGTGACAGCGGCATCAATGGCGTCTAGGTGGGTGTCTCCTGCCGGTGGGGTTGTTTCTCCTAGCTAGTGGCGGGGAAGTGCTCCTTTGGGACGGGTTCCGGCGGGAACGGGGCTGGACTGGTCAGATCTACCGGCAAAGAGGCTCGCCGCCAGCGAGGGGTGGAATTGGGCGCGGCGGCGGCGGCGGTGACCGGCGGCGCTTGTTAGGTTACGAGGGGAAGAGATGTCGAGGGAAAAGGGATTGCTGCCTACAGATTCGGGGAATAGGTGTCAAATACAAGTGCTACGAAATGTTTTTTTGACATGGCGGTGGCATCCTCTTGTAATTATGTCAAACTCCTTGCTTCTCCATTTCCTGAAGCTGGGCTTGAGCTGCTTCAACTTTTTGCACTAGAGGAACGATGTGCTTCGAGAAGCACACTCCGCGGAGCTCATCCATTAGGTCCGGCTCCACGCGTGGAGTTGTGTCAGGACCGGATTTTCGGGATATTAATTTCCCAGAAAATGGCCCTTGTGCTCATCAGCCCCAGGATTACTGTTAGCTGGCGAGACAAAAACTTGATACAAAAACTCCAAGCAAAATACATAACATGTAGTACAAGACCATTCTGGCCTATGAGTACAACACGAGGTTTCTAGTGGTTGATGGCGGAAGCGGTTGGTGGTTCATCAACGTTTGTGGAACTCCATTTCCCACAGGAACAGCTGACCTGGATAACTCCTATCTTCGCGAGACTGCTATCACCGGTGCGTGGGTTCCGGGGCTGTCAGCGCAATGCTCCTCTCCATGCAAGAAATATGGCCAAGACAATAGCCAGGGACAAGCCAGTGAGTACTTTTGAATGTACTCGCAAACATTATGAGCACATGTATATTATGCAAATGATAATCATGCTCTAAAATATTCTATGATCACAACGTCAGACACAAAATAAAATCCTTGATGCATGCACGCAGGTTATTTATGTACAACATGAATATGCAATAATGGAGTAGAAATAAAATGCACCGATCGGGTGTCTGAAGCGACACCTCAAAAGGGTAATGATATAAAGCATGCCTGAGTCGGGCGTCTAAGAGACACCACATAAAGGGCTTATAAGTAATTTAAATGACAAGCATGCCACAGTCAGGCGTCTGAGTGACACCACATAAAGGGCTTATAAGTAATTTAAATGACAACAAGCCACAGTCGGGCGTCTGAGCTACACCACATAAAGGGCTTATAATAGAAATAACAAGCATGCTACAGTCGGGCGTCTGTGCGACACCACATAAAGGGCTTATAAGGAAATAATCACCGTGAATATCCAGGAGGTAGAACCATCCCAGGGATACTCAATAATTCAAATAACATAAAGGCTTAGTCCATAATAATAATAATAACCATAATCATTATGAGTCACAAGACATGATCCATGTTGTGGTTTAGTAGTTTTTCCTCCGAAGACCGACACTAAGACCGACACTTGACCCATCCCAGACTGTAGTCCTTAACCATGGACATGGCTATTCGAATAGATATAATCTCTGCAAAGGGTGTACTCTTTACCCACGAGTAACAGATTCCATTAGTCCATCAGGACTAATTCCGCATACGGTCTTTTAATTAAAAAACACACCTGACCGCACACACCAGCCTGACTTACTAGTGCCTGGAATCACCCACGACACTCATTAAGCAAAACTCTAAGTGGGGAGGCTACAACCTCGAGTAGCATGGGATCACAAAATTTATAACGCATGCAAGCTAGGGGAGCTACCCCCTCGGCTACAACCGGAAACACCCATGCCCCCAGACCAGGTGGCATGCCTACCGGATGCAGTCGGTATCTTCCACCATGGACTCTCTGTACGGTGTGTTCTAGAAAGGGGTTGACAACTTACTCAACTGTACCCTTCCTATGGAAGGGGCAAGTGGTAGTACGAAACAAGTATGGGGGTTACTGGAACAAGACCTGATCTACGGTCGACTCAGGAGGTTTAAGTATTCCCTGCATGATTAGCATAACAAATATATTTCAACCAACAGGCAGAATCACCACTCATCATACCTTACTATGCCATACCAGACTCAACCATCTCGACGAAGACCGGAGACAAGCTCGTGTCTACCCAAGACAGAGGCTCTCCCAGATTTCTTCTGATAGGCATGAAAGTCATATGAGGGCGAATGCTATCACAACGTATCAAATCCCAATAGCACGGAATCATCAATATGCACTTATGAGTATGTTCATATCATCACATAAAAACTAACGCAAACCCAGAGACGAGGGGTGTTGTAACTGTATCAAACAACACACCACAACCTTATGCCAGGGTTTAGAATGCTTGCCTTCAAGTTGTCTAGAGGCAGGGTGCATCCTAAAACTTTTGAAAGTTTTCTTCTTCATCAAAATCCTATTTCTGAAAATATTCAAATTAACCCATAGTTTCAAAACAGTACAAAAAAGTTGTCTGAATTTTTTTCAAATAAATATTAAAATAAACTAGACAAAATTTGAGGAAGGTAGGAAGAAGAATCAACTCATTTGGAGTTATATTTAAAAAGTTATAGCCAGTCAAATTCTGCTTTAATAAATAAATAAAAGAAACTGAAAAAAA
Organism: Triticum dicoccoides; assembly: GCF_002162155.2. NCBI lineage: Eukaryota > Viridiplantae > Streptophyta > Magnoliopsida > Poales > Poaceae > Triticum > Triticum dicoccoides. Next base: position 132,478,053 of record NC_041393.1, read on the forward strand.
GAAAAACGGTTCGGGGGGAAAGCGTACTCGAGACTTTACGCTCTCACTTATCCAGCATGGACTGGCGCGTGGGTCAGTGACAATGGGTCCCCTGGGCCCACTGGTCAGGTTTGACCAGTCGCCTCTCCCTCCTTTTCCTCTGCCCGAGCGGAGGCGGGACTCCGGCGATCGCCGTCGATGAACGGCGGTTCCCCGCGGGGTTCTGAGAGCGGGGATGGATCCGCGGGTCCAGGGTGGTCCTCCTGGTGGTCGAACGGCCGACGGGGGTGAAGGGAGTCGCCGGTGGCGAGCTTTGCGGTGGACGGTGGCTTCGGGAGAATTGTGTATTTGGGCTACGGTGCCTCCCGATCGTGTTTGAGAGGTTGGGCGGAGTCGAACGGTGGTGCTGGAAGGGTGGGGGAGATTCTGTTTGCGACGGACGGGACCGGAGGGCGGCGGCGGCCGAATCGGCCGAAGACGAGGAAGAAGGCTTCCCGCCGTCGATGGCTGGCTATGGGGGCTCTGGAGGAGTGGCCTGAGGTTGTTTGAGGACTCGGTTGAACTCGGGGGTCCTTCTATAGGCGGCTAGGGTCGGCTCCGCGACTACCGTGGATAAGCTCGACGGTGAATCGCTGTTCTGTTGCTGCAAGGGGGACGTGGCAGCGACGAGCGCTTGCAGATGAGCTTGTGGATGAGCTCGGACTGCTCCAGAGGGCAGCTGGCGTAGGCGTGTGGCTCGTGCGGCGCCGTCCATGGCAGGGGCTGCTGCGGCCGCCCGCTTGCTGCCATGGCCGACCTAACGATGGCGTTGTAGGGCGCCAGGAGGGGGCCAGGGCGGCTCTGCAGCGAGGGAGGGGTCGGGTGTTCTGGCTGTGCGAGGGGAGTGGCCAGAACGAGCGCGGGGAGGCGGCAGTGGGAGGCGGCGACTCGGTGCGCGCGCGTGCAAAACGTGCGCTCTGGGCGTGCCCAACGCACGCACGTCAGGTGTTCGACGCAATGCCAGCATGCTCTATGCCCCTCTGTTGCCTCTATAACCAAACATGACTAGGCCAAAGATCATATGCAAGCTAATAGACATGCTGGTAAGCCCATTAGGGCAACTTCATAATGCAAGTCCAAAAGTATGCCAAAAGTGGCCATGCTCCTAACCTGCTCGATGAAATGGCAAGGGCATCTAGGCATTTCTTGGGGTGGCCAAAATCTCCAAATCAGTGTCTCATTAGGTGTAGGTGATGGTGGCAAGGTTAGTTAGTCAAGACCAGAAACTTGTTAGTGCAAGTTTTTGAGAAAACCAAATCTGGACAGAAACTAAAGGCTATCATTTTATGGACCAAAAATACTCCCATGCATGGGGCCACTCTCTTGGACTTAAGGGTTTTGTAGGGTTGTTTATAAGCAGGAGAAAGATCATGGGCATTAGAGCAAAATAAAATAGGGTTGCAGTAGAAAATGCCAATTTGGTCTAGAGAGCAAAAGAGGATGATTTGCTCAAATCTTGGAAATAACATACATGGGTTTTTGCATAAAAATGAATTATATGCATCTATTGTCATCTCCAAATACTTGGTAGAATTTTTAAAGAATTATTTAAAGGGGTTGTAGTGCAAAGGTACCAACTGGACTAGTTTTGAAACTGTGGGGTAGAGCTCTAAATCTCCCTTGACAAAAATATATTTTTGCACAAAAGTGATTTAGGGACATCATATGTCATCCCCAAAATTTGGTGAAAATTTTAAATGCATTTACCAAATAGTTGCAGTGCAAAAGAGGCCCTAAAACTTATGAAAAATCATTTTAAAAGAATAAAGCTCGGGAAAAACAATTATGCAAATAAACCTACTGATAAAAGAATTGTTTTTCTTGAGAGGATATACAAGTCCAATGATAATCTTGGAAAGTTTTTACTTGGGGTAAAAACTCCACAATATCAAAGAAAAAAAAGAGGGGTTCTAAAATCAAAAGAAAAAACTATAAAGTAAAAAATTTAATCTCCTGGCAAAATTTTAATAACCAAAACATGGTCAAATTTTTGGGTTGTTACAACACTACCCCCTTAAAAAATCTCTTCCTCGAGATTTGCTAAGGGTTGTTTTGAAATTTTTTGCTCCTACTATCACAAAAATAACCATCCCACTCATGTAATTAAAACGTAGCTACGGTGAGTGGGCAATAAGTGGTGCAAAACTACAGTGTGGCAAGCTGGCGTCGCACGGAAAATTTTTCAGTAAATTTCTACTATTGGTGACAGTAAATTTAGAATAAACTTCTAAATTACTGAAAATACGTTGGTCGTACCCGAGAGCACAGTGCTCTCTGTGGCTGACAGGTGGACCCGGGGTCCACTGTCGGTCTCTTCCTCTACCTCTGGCTCTCTCTTCTTCCTCTCTCCCACGCGCTTTCCCGCGCTTTCTCCACCGGCGACGTCTAGCTCATAGGGCATCTAGGCCGTACTGCGGTAGTGCGCGGCGTGCTAGCTGCTGGCGCAGCATGCACTCACCTCGCAGGCCAGTGCACTGTCGGCATTGCTTGCGGATTCACCTTCGAACACCGGCGATCGGGCGACGAGCAGCGCTGGTGGACTTCGCCCATCGTACATCGATCTCGAGCTATAAAACGACTGAGGTGCTCTTTTCTTCTTCCTCACACCTGGCCTCGCTTCTCCTCCTCCTCCCTTCTCCTCCATTTCTGTTTGCAGGAGCTCGAAACGAGCTCTAATGGCGGAGGTGATGCCGGACTGGTACGTGGTCCTGATGTGCGGAGGGTTGGCGGCATTGCTGGGGTTCTCCGTGCTCCTGTGTGTGATGATCCTCGATGATCATCGTGATGCTGCCGCTCGAGTGTTAGCTCTCCCCGGTTGCAGTGATCATGAGTATTAGGTGCGGTGTCAGGTGCTAACTGCTGTCAGGGTGCCGGAGGTAACTTGAACCGGAGTAATTACTCACAAATCTCTCCCTCTGAGACTGTGGGGTGTTAGGGAGGTGATTAGTTTGGTGCATAAATGTCCACGAGTATTTGCACTTGGTCGAGTGGTTGGTGTTGTGAGTCTGCTGTTATGGTGCTGCGTGAATAGAGAAAAAAATCTTTGTCGTGAAGAGATATATGCTGCAACAACTCAGGGAAAGAATCTCACTTCAGGATTTACCGAGAGTGAAAACAGTTAATAAAATTTTACTGCAGTAAAAACAACTCACATTAATTGCAATAAAAATTACTTAATACATCGCACAAATTTAGCATACCACGCATAAGTTGCAACACATAAATAAATGCTGGGACAATAAACATAGCAGTGACATCTACAATGTCAACGGTAAGTGGACAGGGTCCTGAGAAAAAGTCTCTGGAATCGGGGCACACTCTTCTTCTATCGGAGGAAGCGGGTTGACTAGTCGATGAATGTGCCTCTCCTGGTCGGGCCTCAGTGGTCTGCCGATGGCGATCTGAGGGTTTAAGTCAGAGAGGCTTTGGAGATAACCCATCACTCGTTGGGTTAAACGCTCTTGAGCGATGACATACTGGGAAAGGTTGGCCAGTACTGGGTCTCTCTCAATTCGTCCACCGGGAAAAGATGCTACTTCTCCGGGTGCTGCACGACTCGGAAAGTAATAATACCCTCGATCGCTGGCGTAGGGTACCGCGAATCGAAGGCGAGCAAGCGCTTCATATGTAGTAGCTCGTACGGCCATATGCGGAGTCGGCATAGATTTCCCCATGAAGGAAACTTCCGTTCGGTCTTGGTTTGGGTTTGCGGAAGGGATGTGCACCACTGCCCAATATTTCGAGGTGGATGGGGTGATCCTCGATTTGAGCAACTCGTACTGGGGTGGGTGGATAGCACTCATGGTACTGCAGGTAAAGAACCACAATATTTTAACAAAACTACCCGGGGTTGCATCTGGAGTTCTCAGGTAAATACTAGGGCTCGGAATGGCAAAGAAATGGCTGTGAGAGTTGTGCACAATGTGAGGGATACTTGGCAAGGTCACGAGGTGGCCTTTTATAAAGTATCGGGGCTGGATTATTTACCGTGGTGAAGGGTAACTAGTTTGTCGAATCGACTCTATGGGGTCGTGATCAAAGCTACAGATACACATATCTCACAAAAGTGACGTACTACTGTGGGTGCCGTCGGGGTGGTTTTGGTAACTGTGTCCGGAATAATAAAAAAAATGCAACCGCACGCTATCATATTTATGCAAGGCTACTATTTAAAACAGAGGCACACATGCAGGCTGCGATTATTAATGGAGATACAAGATCACACAATTACAGGGCGTGGACATACTAAGACTCAGTACTATTCGAGTGACTTAGTCTACCTCGTTTATATCTAAGAGGGCGTGCATTGTGGACGTCGAGGCTTCTCCACAGGTTTCACTGTCGGGATTAGCTGGAGAGGGTTGAGGGGCTGCCGGGTCGGGGAAGCGATGATGACCATCCCGGGGATTGTTGGCCACAATCCCGCTGGAGCGTGTTCCCAAAAGGCGACGAAGCACTTCTGGGGACACCAAAGTATTTTGGTCGATGGCTGGGGTGGACCTCAAGGACTCTATCGGGTGTCCGAATAGCACGACTGGGTTGTCGGTGTCGGGCTCATCTTCTCCTCTCACCGGGGCTCGGTGAACCAGTTCTCCACGAGCTGTGATCAGATCAAGGGTGATTTGATCAAACAGTTCCTCTAGCGCACCTACATAGCGCACTAGATGCAACAAAGCAGGATCTGTCTCGTGATCTCCGTTGGCAACTTGGCGTGGCCTACCATACCCGTCACGGCTGGGGTAGTAGTTTAACGAGCGACAGTTAACTCTGTGCGACAAGTGCCGGAGTTGAACTACAGCCTCTCGAGCAGCTAGTTGGATGGCTTGTGGCTCAAAGGAAGTTGTCCTTCCGGTGAACCTATAGGGGCGTTCTGGCGATAGACCCCTACCATAGATGTGCACAGTGGCCTAGAATTGACGTCTCTCACCGCCCATGGGTCCTTGGTACACAACATATTCTGGGGGTTCTTCTAATGCAAAGGCACGGCAGGTGAGGTTTGCTAGCACGGTCACGAAACCTCCAAGGTTGGTTGCTGTGGTATCATTGTGCACGACGGGGCCAGGCATTATAGCTCGGTTTGGGGAAGAGGCTGTGCTGTGCTGTGTTGAGGCTGGCGTGCCCTTTTTATAGAAAAAAGGGGACGGAGTCTTCCTTCGCACGCTTGCGAATGAGAAAATTTAGGTGTCGGTCACTGGCGCGTGATCGATAGGCTAGGCTGATAGGTTGGGCACTGACTGCCAAAAGGTGTCGGGGTCATTGTGTGGCTATCTTACACAAGAAGTTTGGTTGGGGTTAGGTTAAAGTATGGTAGATTGGTTAACCTAGGTTTATTGACCTGGCTAAGATAGGATTAGCCAATGGTCAGCCTGGCTCTGATACCAAGTTTGTCAGGACCGGATTTTTGGGATATTATTTTCCCAGAAAATGGCCCTTGTGCTCACCAGCCCCAGGATTACTGTTAGCTGGCGAGACACAAACTTGATACAAAAACTCCAAGCAAAATACATAACATGTAGTACAAGACCATTCTGGCCTATGAGTACAACACGAGGTTTCTAGTGGTTGATGGCGGAAGCGGTTGGTGGTTCATCAGCATCTGTGGAACTCCATTTCCCATAGGAACAGCTGACCTGGATAACTCGTATCTTCGCGAGACTGCTATCACCAGTGCGTGGGTTCCGGGGTTGTCAGCGCAACGCTCCTCTCCATGCAAGAAATCTGGCCAAGACAATACCCTGGGACAAACCAGTGAGTACTTTTGAATGTACTCGGAAACATTATGAGCACAGGTATAATATGCAAATGATAATCATGCTCTAAACTATTCTATGATCACAACGTCAGACACAAAATAAAATCCTTGATGCATGCACGTAGGTTATTTATGTACAACATGAATATGCAATAATGGAGTAGAAATAAAATGCACCAAACGGGTGTCTGAAGCGACGCCTCGAAAGGGTAATGATATAAAGCATGCCTCAGTCGGGCGTCTAAGCGACACCACATAAAGGGCTTATAAGTAATTTAAGTGACAAGTAGGCCACAGTCGGGCATCTAAGCGACACCACATAAAGGGCTTATAAGTAATTTAAATGACAAACAGGCCACAGTCGGGCGTCTGAGCGACACCACATAAAGGGCTTATAATAGAAATAACAAGCATGCCACAGTCGGGCGTCTGTGCGACACCACATAAAGGGCTTATAAGGAAATAATCACGGTGAATATCCAGGAGGTAGAACCGTCACAGGGATACTCAATAATTAAAATAACATAAAGGGTTAGTCCATAATAATAATAATAACCATAATCATTATGAGTCACAAGCCATGATCCATGTTTTGGTTTAGTAGTTTTTCCTCCGAAGACCGACACTTGACCCATCCCAGACTGTAGTCCTTAACCATGGACACAGCTATTCGAATAGATATAATCTCTACAGAGGGTGTACTCTTTACCCACGAGTAACGGATTCCGTTAGTCCATCAGGACTAATTCCGCCTTCGGTATTTTAATTGAAAACACACCTGACCGCACACACCAGCCTGACTTACCGGTGCCTGGAATCACCCACGACACTCATTAAGCAAAACTCTAAGTGGGGAGGCTACAACCTCGAGTAGCATGGGATCACAAAATTTATAACGCGCGCAAACTAGGGGAGCTACCCCCTCGGCTACAACCGGAAACACCCATGCCCTCGGACCAGGTGGCATGCCTACCGGATGCAGTCGGTATCTTCCACCATGGCCTCTCTGTACGGTGTGTGCTAGAAAGGGGTTGACAACTTACTGAACCGTACCCTTCCTATGACAGGGACAAGTGGTAGTACGAAACAAGTATGGGGGTTACTGGAACAAGACTCGATCTACGGTCGACTCAGGAGGTTTAAGTATTCCCTGCATGATTAGCATAACAAATATATTTCAACCAACAGGCAGAATCACCACTCATCATACCTTACTATGCCATACCGGACTCAACCGTCTCGACGAAGATCGGAGACAAGCTCGTGTCTACCCAAGACAGAGGCTCTCTCGGATTTCTTCCGATAGGCATGAAAGTCATACGAGGGCGAATGCTAGCACAACGTATCAAATCCCAATAGCACGGAATCATCAATATGCACTTATGAGTATGTTCATCTCATCACATAAAAATAACGCAAACCCCGAGATGAGGCGTGTTGTAACTGTATCAAACAACACACGACAACATTATGCCAGGGTTCATAATGTTTGCCTTCAAGTTGTGTAGAGGCAGGGTGCATCCTAAAACTTTTGAAAGTTTTCTTCTTCATCAAAATCCTATTTCTGAAAATATTCAAATTAAACCATAGTTTCAAAACAGTACAAAAAAGTTGTCTGATTTTTTTTCAAATAAATATTAAAATAAACTAGACAAAATTTGAGGAAGGTAGGAAGAAGAATCAACTCATTTGGAGTTATATTTAAAAAGTTATGGCCAGTCAAAGTTTCAGTCAAATTCTGTTTTTAATAAATAAATAAAAGAAACTGAAAAAAAGA
>NC_041393.1:132485760-132517604 GCF_002162155.2 Triticum dicoccoides
ACAGTGGGTCCACTGGGCCCACTGGTCAGGTTTGACCAGTCGCCTCTCCCTCCTTTTCCTCTGCCCGAGCGGAGGCGGGACTTCGATGATCGCCGTCAACGAACGGTGGTTCCCCGCGGGGTTCTGAGGGCGGGGATGGATCCGCGGGTCCAGGGTGGTTCGCCCGGTGTTCGAACGGCTGGCGGGGGTGAAGGGAGTCACCAGCGGCGAGCTTTGAGGCGGACGGTGGCTTCGGGAGAATTGGGGATTTGGGCTACGGTGCCTCCCGATCGTGTTTGAGAGGTTGGGAGGCTCTGCAAGGCCATGGGGAGTCAAACGGTGGTGCTGGAAGGGTGGGGTAGACTCTGTTTGCGACGGACGGGACCGGAGGGGGCGGCGGCCGAATCGGCCGGAGACGAGGAAGAAGGCTTCCCGCCGTCGATGGCTGGCTATGGGGGCTCTGGAGGAGTGGCCTGAGGTTGCCTGATGACTCGGTTGAGCTCGGGGGTCCTTTTATAGGCGGCCAGGGTCGGCTCTACGGCTGTCGTGGATAAGCTCGACGGTGAATCGCCGTTCTGTTGCTGCAGGGGGACATGGCGGCGACGAGCGCTTGCAGACGAGCTTGTGGATGAGCTCGAACTGCTCCAAAGGGCAGCTGGTGTACGCGTGTGGCTCGGGCGGCGCCGTCCATGGCAGGGGCTGCTGCGGCCGCCCGCTTGCTGCCATGGCCGACCTGACGACGGCGCTGTAGGGCGCCAGGAGGGGGCCAGGGCGGTTCTGCGGCGAGGTGGGGTCGGGCGTGCTGGCTGTGCGAGGGGAGTGGCCAGAACGAGCACGGGGAGACGGCAGTGGGACGCAGCGACTCGGTGCGCGCGCGTGCAAAACGTGCGCTTTGGGCGCGCCCAGCGCACGCATGTCAGGTGTTTGACGCAATGCTAGCGCGCTCTATGCCCCTCTGTTGCCTCTACAACCAAACATGACTAGGCCAAAGATCATATGGGAGCTAATAGACATGCTGGTAAGCCCATTAGGGCAACTTCATAATGCAAGTCCAAAAGTATGCCAAAACTGGCCATGCTCCTAACCTGCTCGATGAAATGCCAAGGGCATCTAGGCATTTCTTGGGGTGGCCAAAATCTCCAGATCAATATCTCATTAGGTGTAGGTGATGGTGGCAAGGTTAGTTAGTCAAGGCCAGAAACTTGTCAGTGCAAGTTTTTGAGAAAACCAAATATGGACACAAACTAAAGGCTATCATTTTATGGCCCAAAAATACTCTCATGGGGCCACTCTCCTGGACTTAAGGGTTTTGTAGGGTGGTTTAGAAGTAGGAGAAAGATCATGGGCATTAGAGCAAAATAAAATAGGGTTGCAGGCAGTAGAAAATGCCAATCTGGTCCAGAGAGGAAAAGAGGATGATTTGCTCAAATCTTGCAAAGAACATACATGGGTTTTTGCATAAAAATGAATTATATGCATCTACTTTCATCTCCAAATACTTGGTAGACTTTTTAAAGAATTATTTAAAGGGGTTGTATTGCAAAGGTACCAACTGGACTAGTTCTGAAACTTTGGGGTAGAGCTCTATATCTCCCATGAAATTTTTTTTTTTGCACAAAAGTGATTTAGGGACATCATATGTCATCCCCAAAATTTGGTGAAAATTTTAAATGTATTTATCAAATAGTTGCAGTGCAAAAGAGGCCCTAAAACTTATGAAAATTCATTTTAAAAGAATAAAGCTCAGGAAAAACAATTATGCAAATAAACCTACTGATAAAAGAATTGTTTTTCTTGAGAGGATATACAAGTCCAATGATAATATTGGAAAGTTTTTACTTGGGGTAAAAACGCCACAATATCAAAGAAAAAAAGAGGGGTTCTGAAATCAAAAGAAAAAACTATAAAGTAAAATTTTTAATCTCGTGGCAAAATTTTAATAACCAAAACATGGTCAAATTTTTGGGGTGTTACAAGATGCAGAAGCGCCGAGCAGGAGGACTTCCAGATGGGCCCTTAATATATGGCATCCGTTGTTTTCACACAAAATATACTTAGAATAAATTTAATCTGGTCTATCTTTCAATATACTATATCCCTAGATTTTGAGTGTCTTTGGGCTTATTAAATGTCATGCATATTTTAAAGACTATGATTTTTTTTGGAAATTATGAATATTTTTAATAATTCATGAAATTTTATAGAACTCATGATTACTTTTAAAGTTAACAAACATTTTTTAAGTCTGTGAACATTTTTAATTTGCAAACCTATTTGAAATATGTAAATAATGTTCAAAATGTACTAATATTTTGTTAATGTGCAAACATTTTTTGTATATTTCATTTTTTAATCCCCGCATTTTAAAATCCAATTGTTTTAGAGTATGTGAAGTTCTTTTGATTTAATGAACTTCTTCAAATAAAAAAATACTATAGCCGATTTTTTCGCGCTATTTCTAAGCTAAGCGTGGAGGGAGAAAAAAAAGTTAAGCGAGTAAGCGGAGCAGGGAGCTAATTTGAGTGAGCAGGAACTTCATGAGCCGGCTGACACCAAGGTCAGAACATGCAAGTACTCCACAACCACACACCTAACAACTCCTCTCAATCATCTCCAACAACAATCCAACACAATATATCAATGAAAAAAACACCACTAGACAATAAATAAACCTAAGTCAGCGTAGGTAAAACTAAAATGAAACAACCAACCACAATAACCTGCTAGAGAAAAAGATCCCACGAGTGAACAACGGCCTGGTGAAGTGCATGTTAGCCTCTAGTACATTATAAAATCTACAACTGGACCCCCATACCCAACTAAAACGCCCACACAGCCTGTCGGGACCAAAAAATGGCACCCAACCGGGCTACTAATATCCAGCCTAAAAGCCCAGGCTGACCAGCACTACCCATATTCGGCCCATATCTAGGGCAGATATGGGGAGGTCCGGACATTCTCGGGCCCACTCGCCACGTAGGCCTGGCCCTCTATGGGCCACGCCGTCTCCACCATCGTCCCCACAAAACCGCACACCCTCAGACGAACCCTAGTCGTTCTCAATCCATTCGCCTTCTTCTCTCCCCTCTCCCATCCGAATCTCTTCGCCTCCTCCGCAATGGCCAACTCCGGCGACGAGTCCGGCAGTACAGGGACGACCTTGTGAAGAAGAACTCTGGGAGCGATGCGCCCGACGACAAGTAGCTTGTGCTCTGCATTGCCATCAAGCGGTCACAGCTGGACATGGGTGGAAGCTTGAGCTCAGTGGCTTCCGCCGCAAGCTCCTCCAGGTTGCCCCATCTCAATGCTCGCACAAGCGCTCGCCCTTCTCCCTCTGCTCCAATCCAGATCTGGAGTTGGGCACCTTCCTCCCCTTCTCCTCCGGCTCTGACACCGCTCGGGCAGCATTGGGTTCTCATGCCCTCGGTTCCGGTGCGCATGGGCATGCCTAAGTCGAAGGCCAAGGCCGCCGTGCCCGAGCGGCAGCGGGCGACTACTGCGGCTGAGCCCGCCTCATTCCGGCAACGTGCACGCTCCATGCCGGTGGATCCATAGGAGGCGCTCCTTCCGGCTGCGTTCGCTCACCACAGCCGAGACTCATGCCAGGCGACTCCGGCGGAAGAATATGAAGGCGCCCCGCCTCGGGCTCGAGGCTTCGGAGCATGATGTCTACTACACAACTTTACTCTTGTAAACTTTGTTGGGCCTCCAAGCGCAGAGTTTTGTATGACAGTAGCAAATATCCCTCAAGTGGTTGACGTTAGGTTTATCAATCAGTGGTAGGCATAGGATGAAGATGGTTCTGTCTCAAAGAATACTGCAATCAAATACAAAGAGTCCCATGTGTCCCCAAAACACCCAATACAATTGTCAGTTGTATAGGTGCACTAGTTCAGCGAAGCGATTATGATAGATGTGTATATGGATGGTAGAAATAGATTTTTATAATCTAAACAAATAACAGCAGGGTAGCAAGTAACAAAAGGCGAGCAAAATGGTGTCCCGATGCTTAGAAAGAAGGCCTAGGCTTCACACTTTCGCTATTGCAATCTTTCAACAACATTAAGATAATTGAATCACCTGCAAATCCCTCAGAGTGTGGATAGAATTACTCCGAAGTCTCGATTCCTCTCGGAGAATGTAGGATAAAATCATGTAGGTAGTAAACCACCTCAAAGTCATGTTTCCAATCCATCTTATGTACCACCACAAAGTGTCACAGATAGTTCTAGAGCTTGTACTACGACAACACCATATGATACATATCAATCAACTCTTACCTTACCTAGATTACCCCATTGTCACCACAGGAATCCGTGAGTTAGACATGCATCAAGTGATCTCAAATCCAAAATATTCAATCCAACATAAACAAACCTCAAAGAGCAAGACTCAATTCACCATGAAATAAGAGAGGGAGGTCAACATCATGTGATCTAATTATATTTGATAAAGCTCATGATGTCAAATCAAGAACATGAGAGAGAGAGAGATCAAACACATAACTACTGGTACAAACCCTTAGTACCAAGGATGAAATACTCACGCCTCACCATGGAGGCCGCAAGGATGATGAATATGGCCTTTTCAATGGTTTCCCCCTCTGGCAGGGTGTCGGAGAAGGCCTCTAGATGAGATCGCTTCAGAGCAGACGCTTGCGTTGGTGGAGTAAAAGTTCTAGGTTACTTTTTGGGAGTTTCTCAATATTCAAATCAGGAGGAGTCTCAGGGGTCCACAAGCTTGCATGGAACGCCGCAGGGGGTGCCACTCCCCCGGCCTGTGGGTAGTTATGGTTTTCCTGCGAAACAAAAACATGTGAAAAAATAGGAACTAACACTGGGCACTAGATTAATAAGTTAGTCCATAAAAATAATATAAAAGTGGACCAAAACCAGATAGAACTCATGCAAATATAGCATGAATACTTCATAAATTATATATACGTTGGAGACATATCAGAGCGCCTTGCGAGGGAGAATGACAGCACCAAGAAGATGGCCTCACACCATGCCGGAGAGCAGAGCTTTACTCTCCACCGTCTGGCAGGCTACAGTTCCTCCACATCAGAGAGCGGCACCACCAGCTCTGATGTCAACGATGATGACGATCCTCCCGCAGAGGGCGCGTACACGGAGCAGATGGAATGCCACGCCGCTGACCACAAGGGAAGCACGACAAAGAAGTGGTGATCTTTCCCTCTCCCCATCTTTTCTGTTATTTTGTTTGTAGTAATCCGGTGAACAATGTCTTTTCGTTCGGATTCAGTCTGTCTCATGAACTATCACCTAAATTCATTGTTTGATGTTTGATCTACGTTGAATTTGTTTACGTGGTTGCATGCACTATATGAACTAGGTGATACCCCACGCGTTGCTGCATTAAAATATGCTATTATTTTCTTTCAAAAATGAAACACATGAATATATAGTATCAAAATATATAGCTCACCACTGTGTATGGCAGCAGGAACAATTAATCAGCAACCCTACAAAGACCCTTATTATGTAAAATAAATGGCAACGATAATATCTCACTTTTGCTTGGTTCTCACATCATTGTGCAACTGGGAGCACCAATATGATCTAACAAAGAGTTATTACACTATATATTCCCCAGTCAAAACCATTGCAACGCTAATATGTTGGAATGGATATGCGCTGGTGTCAATCCAGTCCTTGAAGATTACATGTGTGAGACCAAATGAAGGGAAAAAACGGCGAAGAATATATAGCGAAGACATAACACTATATAGACCTAAAAAAATCTTGAAAATCACATAACGAAATATCTATATTATGCACCCCTTTCATATACCAGCGGTACATAGCTGCTGCATTGACAACAAATGAAGTATGAGGATCATGTTAAACTGTATGTAGCAAGTCTGCCATGTCAAACTGCAAAAAAGATTTAAACGGTCAAGGTTAAGCTGGTAAGTGGCGGCGAAGTATAAGTATGATAGCTATTTTTCAGTTCCTATACACAGTAGTTAATTAGAAATATAGGATAGTATAAGCTGTCTTATATGGCTGGCAAAGCTTAATGTCCAAGATAATATACTCCAACACGAGAACTAATTCAGCGAGAATACATGCCCAAACTGGAATTCTTAAGGCATAGGTGATCAGCAAGATAGGAAACTTGTAAAGAAGGGTCTAGTATATTGTCCTTGTACATGTATTTGTATACGTATGTAATTGTAATTGTGATCATCTATATATTGAGACGTGAGGCTGGATGTCAACCACCCACACAAAACCCTAAACCCTGTGTTTCAACTAAACTGATGCAGCTCCATTGGTGAGATTTTGAGAGTTGAGACAACCACCAATAAACTTTTGGTTGACGGTAATTCTTCGAAACTAAGAAAATGTACATTGACCCTTTTTTTCTTCAGAACTCTAGGAGAGGCTTCACAATTTTCATTTGTAAAGAAGAATCTTAACACGTTGGTTACATAAGTTGAACATGCTAACAGAGACATATAGTCATGTATGGACAAGAAAAGAGGTTTTTAAGGTGAGTGTCTGAAATTCCAAAGTCATTAGGAAAAAGTGAAACTGGGGTCACATCTACTGGATGCTAGACTGCATCTATTCTTATCCATCAACTTAGTCAAAAATGTAGTAGCACATATGTGACCCTTCCATTCTACAATACTGATTCGTGATGCCTATGTACAAACAACACAATCTCATCATAAGCATTCAAATCATAAGAAAATCAATGACCCATACGACATAAAATGTGGAGAACATACATGGTAAGTATTTGGTTGCGTATGTAGCTGTAGCAATGGCCTGAAGGCAAACTGCACTTGAGGAAGAGTATATTTTCATCAAACCTGACTGAGAAAAAGGATATGGCAGATCAAGATGAGTGGGTTGTTCCAACAAAAAAACAGTGGTCCTCCTTGTTGTAGCAACAGAAAGAGAAACACGGGCAGAAACCATACATCAGCATCCAATCAGATTGAATTGGTTCTAGGCTATGCATGGCCGGAAGGAAGCAAGAACAAAAGCGACTTAATTACTTGCCCTCCTGATCGATCATCTTGGGTTCCTGCCCTTGCCCCTCCATCACCGTCGTAGACACCGGTTTTACCCCCGATGACGGCTACAAAACCCTAGAGGAGGATGAGTTTTGCTGCATCTCTTAGTGCGTGGGGTTTGTGTAGATTGGGAGAGAGATGGGGAATCGAAGACAGGGATGCCATGTTATGAAATGGAGTACGAAATACATTTCGATTGGAGGAGGTGCGCTTCCACTTCCGCTTCCCTGGGTCGAGGAAGGAGGGCTGAATGGGAAGGCCGTGCGTGGGGGATCAAATATCTGGGTGGAAGATCTGAACCATCAGTGGTCAATCAAATGGCTGAACAGAATTGGGGTGACGTGGACGCATGAGAGTGTACGAAAATCAAGTAGTCGGGGCTCCTATTTAGATATAGTAGATTTGGTGCGGGCATATGGGGAGTACGGTTCTGTACATCTAAAAATGGGCACTGTCCAGTCACTACCAACGGTTGTGTTCGAACGCGTCCGCAAGTGTATAGGGACTCAGAGTAGGCAACTATGGTAGTAAATGCTCTAATAGGGTAATTTGTACGCTGCAGACCACAACCAAAGTCTAGGAATCTCAATATCACTAACGTGTGCATGTGCCTAAGACTTAAGCATCACCATGATACGATTCCTAGGCCAAAATACAGTGCAAACAGAGGAAGCGTATAACTTTTTTGTGATTTGCGAAGGAGACGCCACGCTCGCTCCCACAGAGTGACACAAGTGGAACTCTAGCTCGCCAAAAAACCTTCGTTGGTTGAGCTCAGCTATAACCGGCTATTTAAAACTTTGTTGCCAACTCTTATTCCCTCCTCGCCACCTCTTGGGCGCATTGCCAGCCAAACCCATGCAGCACTGTGTTGGCGGCCATCCTTCTTCTGCTCTCGCGGTGCTGGTGTTGGGGAACATAGTAATTTCAAAAAAAATCCTACGCACACGCAAGATAATGGTGATGCATAGCAACGAGATGGGAGAGTGTGTCTACGTACCCTCATAGTCGTACGTCTTCATGATCCGGCCGATCAAGTACCGAACACACGGCACCTCCGAGTTCAGCACACGTTCAGCTCGATGATGTCCCTCAAACTCTGATCCAGCCGAGCTTTGAGGGAGAGTTCCGTCGGCACGACGGCGTGGTGACGACGATGATGTTCTACTGACGCAAGGCTTCGCCTAAGCACCGCCACGATATTATCGAGGTGGATAATGGTGGAGGGGGGCACCGCACACGGCTAAGAGATCTCAAGGATCAATTGTTGTGTCTATGGGGTGCCCCCTCCCCCGTATATAAAGGAGTGGAGGAGGGGGCGGCCAAGAGGAGGAGGCGCGCCCAAGGGGGGAGTCCTACTCCCACCGGGAGTAGGACTCCCCCTTTTCCTATTTGGAGAAGGAGAGGGAAGGAAGAGGAAGGAGGGAGGAAGGAAAGGGGGGCCCGGCCCCCCTCCCAATTCGGATTGGGCTTGGGGGGCGCCCCCTCCCTTCTCCTTTCCCCTCCTTTCCACTAAAGCCCATTAAGGCCCATATACCTCCCGGGGGGTTCCGATAACCTCCCGGAGCTCCAGTATTGTCCCAATCTGACTCGGAACCATTCCGGTGTCCAAATATAGTCGTCCAATATATCGATCTTTATGTCTCGACCATTTTGAGACTCCTCGTCATGCCCATGATCACATCCGGGACTTTGAACTACCTTTGGTACATCAAAACACATAAACTCATAATATAACCATCATCTAACTTTTAAGCGTGCGGACCCTACGGGTTTGAGAACTATGTAGACATGACCGAGACACGTCTCCGGTCAATAACCAATAGCGGAACCTGGATGCTCATATTGGCTCCCAAATATTCTACGAAGATCTTTATCGATCAAACCGCATAACAACATACGTTGTTCCCTTTGTCATCGGTATGTTACTTGCCCGAGATTCGGTCGTCGGTATCTCAATACCTAGTTCAAACTCGTTACCAGCAAGTATCTTTACTCATTCCGTAATAAATCTTCCTGTAACTAACTCATTAGTTACAATGCTTGCAAGGCTTATAATGGTGTGCATTACCTAGTGGGCCCAGAGATACCTCTCCGACAACCGGAGTGACAAATCCTAATTTTGAAATACGCCAACCCAACAAGTACCTTCGGACACACTTGTAGAGCACCTTTATAATCACCGAGTTATGTTGTGACGTTTGGTAGCACACAAAGTGTTCCTCCGATAAACGGGAGTTGCATAATCTCATAGTTATAGGAACATGTATAAGTCATGAAGAAACCAATAGCAACATACTAAACGATCAAGTGTTAAGCTAACAGAATGGGTCAAGTCAATCACATCATTCTCCTAATGATGTGATCCCGTTAATCAAATGACAACTCATGTCTATGGTTAGGAAACTTAACCATCTTTGATTAACGAGCTAGTCAAGTAGAGGCATACTAGTGACACTATGTTTGTCTATGTATTCACACATGTATGTTTCCGGTTAATACAATTCTAGCATGAATAATAAACATTTATCATGAAATAAGGAAATAAATAATAAATTTATTATTGCCTCTAGGGCATATTTCCTTCAGTCTCCCACTTGCACTAGAGTCAATAATCTAGTTCACATCACCATGTGATTTAACACTAATATTCACATCTGTATGTGATTAACATCCATAGTTCACATCGTCATGTGACCAACACCCGAAGGGTTTACTAGAGTCAATAATCTAGTTCACATCGCTATGTGATTAACACCCAAAGAGTACTAAGGTATGATCATGTTTTGCTCGTGAGAGAAGTTTAGTCAACAGGTCTGTCACATTCAGAGCCGTATGTACAAACAACAACAACAAAGCCTTTAGTCCCAAACAAGTTGGGGTAGCCTAGAGGTGAAACCCATAAGATCTCGCAACCAACTCATGGCTCTGGCACATGGATAGCAAGCTTCCACGCATCCCTGTCCATAGCTAGCTCTTTGTCGATACTCCAATCCTTCAGGTCTCTCTTAACGGACTCCTCCCATGTCAAAATAGGTCGACCCCGCCCTCTCTTGACATTCTCCGCACGCTTTAGCCGTCCGCTATGCACTGGAGCTTCTGGAGGCCTACGCTGAATATGCCCAAACCATCTCAAACGATGTTGGACAAGCTTCTCCTCAATTGGTGCTACCCCAACTCTATCTCGTATATCATCATTCCGGACTCGATCCTTCCTCGTGTGGCCACACATCCATCTCAACATACGCATCTCCGCCACACCTAACTATTGAACATGTCGCCTTTTAGTCGGCCAACACTCCGTGCCATACAACATTGCGGGTCGAACCGCCGTCCTGTAGAACTTGCCTTTTAGCTTTTGTGGCACTCTCTTGTCACAGAGAATGCCAGAAGCTTGGCGCCACTTCATCCATCCGGCTTTGATTCGATGGTTCACATCTTCATCAATACCCCCATCCTCCTACAACATTGACCCCAAATACCGAAGGGTGTCCTTCCGAGGTACCACCTGGCCATCAAGGCTAACCTCCTCCTCCTCACAGCTAGTAGTACTGAAACCGCACATCATGTACTCGGTTTTAGTTCTACTAATCCTAAACCCTTTCGATTCCAAGGTTTGTCTCCATAACTCTAACTTCCTATTTACCCCCGTCCGACTATCGTCAACTAGCACCACATCATCCGCAGAGAGCATACACCATGGGATATCTCCTTGTATACCCCTTGTGACCTCATCCATCACCAATGCAAAAAGATAAGGGCTCAAAGCTGACCCCTGATGCAGTCCTATCTTAATCGGGAAGTCATGGGTGTCGACATCACTTGTTCGAACACTTGTCACAACATTATTGTACATGTCCTTGATGAGGGTAATGTACTTTGCTGGGACTTTGTGTTTCTCCAAGGCCCACCACATGACATTCCGTGGTATCTTATCATAGGCCTTCTCCAAGTCAATGAACACCATATGCAAGTCCTTCTTATGCTCCCTATATCTCTCCATAAGTTGTTGTACCAAGAAAATGGCTTCCATGGTCGACCTCCCAGGCATGAAACCAAACTGATTTTTGGTCACGCTTGTCATTCTTCTTAAGCGGTGCTCAATGACTCTCTCCCATAGCTTCATTGTATGGCTCATCAGCTTAATTCCACAGTAATTAGTACAACTCTGAACATCCCCCTTGTTCTTGAAGATTGGTACTAATATACTCCGTCTCCATTCTTCTGGAATCTTGTTTGCCCGAAAAATGAGGTTGAAAAGCTTGGTTAGCCATACTATCGCTATGTCCCCAAGACCTTTCCACACCTCAATGGGGATACAATCAGGGCCCATCGCCTTGCCTCCTTTCATCCTTTTTAAAGCCTCCTTCACCTCAGACTCCTGGATGCGCCGCACAAAACGCATGCTGGTCTCATCAAAGGAGTCATTCAGTTCAATGGTAGAACTCTCATTCTCCCCATTGAACAGCTTGTCGAAGTACTCCCGCCATCTATGCTTAATCTCTTCGTCCTTCACCAAGAGTTGGCCTGCTCCGTCCTTGATGCATTTGACTTGGCCAATATCCCTCGTCTTCCTCTCCCGGATCTTATCCATCTTATAGATGTCCCTTTCACCTTCCTTCGTGCCTAACCGTTGGTAGAGGTCCTCATATGCCCGACCCCTTGCTTCACCAACAGCTCGCTTTGCGGCCTTCTTCGCCATCTTGTACTTCTCTATATTGTCTGCACTCCTATCCAGGTATAGGCGTCTGAAGCAATCTTTCTTCTCTTTAAGCGCCTTCTGGACATCATCATTCCACCACCAGGTATCCTTATCTTCGCTTCTCCTTCCCCTGGACACTCCAAACTCCTCCGAGGCCACCTTATGAATGCAAGTCGCCATCTTCATCCACACATTGTCCGCATCCCCTCCTTCCTCCCAAGGGCCCTCCTTAAATACCCTCTCCTTGAACACCTGAGCTACCTCCCCCTTGAGCTTCCACCACTTCGTTCTAGCGACCTTGGCACGCTTATACCGCTGGACACGAATCCGAAAGCGGAAGTCAGCAACCACCAGCTTATGCTGGGGTACAACACTCTCCCCAGGTATCACCTTACAGTCTAGGCACGCACGCCTATCTTCTCTTCTCGAGAGGATGAAATCAATCTGGCTAGAGTGTTGGCCACTACTAAAAGTCACCAGATGTGATTCTCTCTTTCTAAAGAGGGTGTTAGCTACAATCATGTTGTAGGCTAGAGCAAAGCTTAAGACATCTTCTCCTTCTTGATTCCTGATGCCATAGCCAAAGCCCCCATGCGCCCCTTCAAAACCTGTGTTAGATGTACCCACGTGGCCATTGAGGTCTCCTCCTATGAAGAGCTTCTCACCAATCGGTACACTCCTAACCATGTCTTCCAAGCCTTCCCAGAACTCCCTCTTGGTGTTCTCATTGTGGCCTACTTGCGGGGCATATGCGCTGATAACATTGAGAACCAAGTCCTCAGCTACCAGCTTGACCAGGATAATCCGGTCCCCACGTCTCCGGATGTCTACCACTCCATACTTGAGGCTCTTGTTGAGCAAGATGCCTACGCCATTTCTGTTTGCAGCCGTCCCCGTGTACCACAGCTTGAAGCCGGTATCCTCCACCTCCTTCGCCTTCTGTCCTCTCCATTTGGTTTCTTGGACGCAAAGGATATCAACACCTCTCCTCACTGCTGCATCAACTAGCTCCCGAAGCTTCCCTGTCAGACACCCTACGTTCCAGCTACCTAAGCGAATCCTCCTAGGCTCGGCTAGCTTCCTTACCCTTCGCACTCGTCGAGTCAAATGCGAAGACCCTTGCTCATTTTCCACTACATCCGGGCGTCGTTGTAGCGCGCCACTAAGGATGCGACAACCCGATCCTCGCTCACTTGCCACCGTATCCGGATCAAGATACGGCGCGCCACTTGGGGGGTGACGGCCTGGCCCTTGCCCATTTTCCACCACACCCGGGTTCCGATGTGGCGCGTCGCTGAGAGGGTTACGCCCCAACGAAAATCTTTTGGGTTTCATCTCCATAAGAGTGGCTGAGTTTTTACGTTGGCTCGCCAAGCCTATCACAACCCTCCTCCTTTACCCGGGCTTGGGACCGGCTATGTTGAGACAACATAGGCGGAGTATGTATTTTGCAAAAATATTCTATGTCTACAATGCTCTGTATGGAGCTACTCTAGCTAATTGCTCCCACTTTCAATATGTATCCAGATTGAGACTTAGAGTCATCTGGATTAGTGTCAAATCTTGCATTGACGTAGCCCTTTACGACGAACCTCTTGTCACCTCCATAATTGAGAAACATATCCTTATTCCACTAAGGATAATTTTGACCAATGTCTAGTGATCTACTCCTAGATCACCATTGTACTCCCTTGCCAAACAAGGGCATAGTATACAATAGGTCTAGTCCATAGCATGGCATACTTTTATAGAACCTATGACTGAGGCATAGGGAATGACTTTCATTCTCTTTCTATTTTCTGCCGTGGTCGGGATTTGAGTCTTACTCAATTTCATACCTTTGCAACACATGCAAGAACTCTTTCTTTGACTGTTCCATTTTGAACTACTTCAAAATCTTGTCAAGGTATGTACTCATTGGAAATCTTATCAAGCGTCTTGATCTATCTCAATACATATTGATGCTCAATATGTAAGTAGCTTTACTGAGGTCTTTCTTTTAAAGAACTCCTTTCAAACACTTCTTTATGCTTTGCAGAAAAATTCTACATCATTTTTGATCAACAATATGTCACTCACATATACTTATCAGAAAGGCTGTAGTGCTCCCACTCACTTTATTGTAAATACAGGCTTCACTGCAAGTCCGTATAAAACTATATGCTTTGATCAACTTATCAAAGCATATATTCCAACTCCGAGACGCTTGCACCAGTCCATAGTTGGATCGCTGGAGCTTGCACATTTTGTTAGCACCTTTAGGATTGACAAAACCTTTTGGTTGCATCATATACAACTCTTCTTTAAGAAAACCATTAAGGAATGCAGTTTTGACATGCATTTGCCAGATTTCATAAAATGTGGCAATTGCTAACATGATTCGGACAGACTTAAGCATCGCTACAGTTGAGAAAATCTCATTGTAGTCAACACCTTGAACTTGTCGAAAACCTTTTTGTGACAAGTCGAGCTTTATAGATAGTAACACTACTATCAATGTCCGTCTTCCTCTTGAATATCCATTTATTTTCTATGGCTTGCTGATCATAGGGCAAGTCCACCAAAGTCCACACTTTGTTCTCATACATGGATCCTATCTCAGATTTCATGGCCTCCAGCCATTTCGCGGAATCTGGGCTCATCATCGCTTCCTCATAGTTCGTAGGTTTATCATGGTCTAGTAACATGCCTTTCAGAACAGGATTCCCGCACCACTCTGGTGCGGACTGTACTCTGGAAGACCTACGAGGTTCCGTAGTAACTTAATCTGAAGTTTCATGATCATCATCATTAGCTTCCTCACCAATTGGTGTAGGAATCACTGGAACTGATTTCTGTGATGAACTACTTTCCAATTCGGGAGAAGGTACAATTACCTTATCAAGCTCTACTTTCCTCCCACTCACTTCTTTCGAGAGAAACTCCTTCTCTAGAAAGGATCCATCTTAGCAACGAATATCTTGCCTTCGGATCTGTGATAGAAGGTGTACCCAACAGTTTCCTTCGGGTATCCTATGAAGACACATTTCTCTGATTTGGGTTCGAGCTTATCAGGTTGAAACTTTTTCACATAAGCATCGCAACTCCAAACTTTAAGAAACGACATCTTAGGTTTATTGCTAAACCATAGTTCATACGGTGTCGTCTCAATGGATTTAGATGGTGCCCTATTTAATGTGAATGCAGCTATCTCTAATGCATAACCCCAAAACAATACTGGTAAATCGGTAAGAGACATCATTGATCGCACCATATGAAATAAAGTGCGGTTATGACGTTCGAACACAACGTTACGCTATGGTGTTCCAGGTGGCATGAGTTTGTGAAACTATTCCACATTATTTTAACTGAAGGCCAAACTCGTAACTCATATATTCATCTCCACGATCAGATCGCAGAAACTTTATTTTCTTGTTACGATGATTTTCCACTTCACTATGAAATTCTTTGAACCTTTCAACTATTTCAGACTTATGTTTCATCAAGTAGATATACCCATATCTGCTCAAATCATGTGTGAAGGTCAGAAAATAACGATACCCGCCACGAGCCTCAACACTCATTGGACCACATACATCGGTATGTATTATTTCCAACAAGTCAGTAGCTCGTTCCATTGTTTTGAAGAATGGAGTTTTAGTCATCTTGCCCAAAAGGCACGGTTCGCAAACATCAAATGATTCATAACCAAGTGATTCCAAAAGTCCATCTTTATGGAGTTTCTTCATGCGCTTTACACCAATATGATCCAAATGGCAGTGCCACAAATAGGTTGCACTATCATTATCAACTTTGCATATTTTGGCATCAATATTATGAATATGTGTATCACTACGATCGAGATCCAACAAACCATTTTCATTGGGTGTATGACCATCGAAGGTTTTATTCATGTAAACATAACAACAATTATTCTTTGATTTTAAATGAATAACCGTATTGCAATAAACATGATCAAATCATATTCATGCTCACCGCAAACGCCAAATAACATTTATTTAGGTTAAACACTAATCCCGAAAGTATAGGGAGTGTGTGATGATGATCATATCAATCTTGGAACTACTTCCAACACTCATCATCTCTTCCCCTCAACTAGTCTCTGTTTATTATGTAACTCCTGTTTCGAGTTACTAATCTTAGCAACCGAACAAGTATCAAATACTAAGGGGCTACTATAAACACTAGTAAGGCACACATCAATAACCTGTATATCAAATATACCCTTGTTCACTTTCCCATCCTTCTTATCCACCAAATATTCAGGGCATTTCCGTTTCCAGTGACCATTTCCTTTGAAGTGTAAGCACTCCATTTCAGGCTTTGGTCCAGCTTTGTGCTTCTTCGCGGGAGTGGCAACTTTCTTGCCATTCTACTTGAAGGTCCCTTTCTTTCCCTTTGCCCTTTACTTGAAACTAGTGGTCTTGTCAATCATCATCACTAGCGCGGCACCTTGATCTCCATCGTAGCATCGTTGTCGTCCCGCCAACTATTGCTTCTACGACTATCTCTACCGCTTAGTGATAAAGTAAAGCAATTACAGGGCGATTGCATTGCATACAATAAAGCGACAACCATATGGCTCCTGCCAGTTGCCGATAACTCGGTTACAAAACATGATCATCTCATACAATAAAATATAGCATCATGCCTTGACCATATCACATCACAACATGCCCTGCAAAAACAAGTTAGACGTCCTCTACTTTGTTGTTGCAAGTTTTACGTGGCTGCTATGGGCAGGGCAAGAACCGTTCTTACCTACGCATCAAAACCACAATGATAGTTCGTCAAGTTAGTGCTGTTTTAACCTTCTCAAGGACTGGGCGTAGCCACACTCGGTTCAGCTAAAGTTGGAGAAACTGACACCCGCTAGTCACCTGTGTGCAAAGCACGTCGGTAAAACCAGTCTCGCATAAGCATACGCGTAATGTCGGTCCAGGCCACTTCATCTAACAATACCGCCGAACCAAAGTATGACATGTTGGTAAGCAGTATGACTTGTATCACCCACAACTCACTTGTGTTCTACTCGTGCATATAACATCTACGCATAAAACCTGGCTCGGATACCACTGTTGGGGAACGTAGTAATTTCAAAAAAAAAATCTTACACACACGCAAGATCATGGTGATTCATAGCAACGAGATGGGAGAGTGTGTCTACGTACCCTCGTAGACCGAAAGCGGAAGCGTTAGCACAACGCGGTTGATGTAGTCATACGTCTTCATGATCCGACCGATCAAGTACCGAACGCACGGCACCTCCGTGTTCAGCACACGTTTAGCTCGATGATGTCCCTCGAACTCTGATCCAGCCGAGCTTTGAGGAAGAGTTCCGTCAGCACGACGGCATGGTGACGATGATGATGTTCTACCGACGCAGGGCTTCGCCTAAGCACCGCTACGATATTATCGAGGTGGATAAGGGTGGAGGGGGGCACCACACACGGCTAAGGGATCTCAAGGATCAATTGTTGTGTCTATGGGGTGCCCCCTCCCCCGTATATAAAGGAGTGTAGGAGGGGCCGGCCAAGAAGAGGAGGCGCGCCCAAGGGGGGAGTCCTACTCCCACCGAGAGTAGGACTCCTCCTTTTCCTATTTGGAGAAGGAGAGGGAAGGAAGAGGAAGGAGGGAGGAAGGAAAGGGGGTCCGGCCCCCCTCCCAATTCGGATTGGGCTTGAGGGGGGGGGCGCCCCCTCCCTTGCTCCTTTCCCCTCCTTTCCACTAAAGCCCATTAAGGCCCATATACCTCCCGGGGGGTTCCGATAACCTCCCGGAGCTCCGATATTGTCCCAATCTCACCCGGAACCATTCCGGTATCCAAATATAGTCGTCTAATATATCGATCTTTATGTCTCGACCATTTCGAGACTCCTCGTCATGTCCATGATCACATCCGGGACTCCGAACTACCTTCGGTACATCAAAACACATAAAGTCATAATATAACTGTCATCTAACTTTAAGCGTGCGGACCCTACGGGTTCGAGAACTATGTAGACATGACCGAGACACGTCTCCGATCAATAACCAATAGCGGAACCTGGATGCTCATATTGGCTCCCAAATATTCTATGAAGATCTTTATCGGTCAAACTGCATAACAACATACGTTGTTCCCTTTGTCATCGGTATGTTACTTGCCCGAGATTCGATCGTCGGTATCTCAATACCTAGTTGAATCTAGTTACCGGCAAGTCTCTTTACTCGTTCCGTAATAAATCATCCTGTAACTAACTCATTAGTTACAATGCTTGCAAGGCTTATAATGATGTGCATTACCGAGTGGGCCCAGAGATACCTCTCCGACAATCGGAGTGGCAAATCCTAATCTCGAAATATGCCAACCCAACAAGTACCTTCGGAGACACCTGTAGAGCACCTTTATAATCACCCAGTTACGTTGTGACGTTTGGTAGCACACAAAGTGTTCTTCCGGTAGACGGGAGTTGCATAATCTCATAGTTATAGGAACATGTATAAGTCATGAAGAAAGCAATAGCAACATACTAAATGATTAAGTGCTAAGCTAACACAATGGGTCAAGTCAATCACATCATTCTCCTAATGATGTGATCCCGTTAATCAAATGACAGCTCATGTCTATGGTTAGGAAACTTAACCATCTTTGATTAACGAGCTAGTCAAGTAGAGGCATACTAGTGACACTATATTTGTCAATGTATTCACACATGTATTATGTTTCCGGTCAATACAATTCTAGCATGAATAATAAACATTTTTCATGAAATAAGGAAATAAGTAATAACTTTATTATTGCCTCTAGGGCATATTTCCTTCAGCTAGAGCTATGTTACATAATGGCTGATACGTCTCAAACGTATCTATGATTTTTTTATTGTTTCATGCTATTATATTATCACTTTTATATACATTTATACCAATTTATATTATTTTCTGGACTAACCAACTAATTTCGTGCCCAGTGTCAGTTCCTGTTTTTGATTTTGCAGGAAACAATATTTTGGAAGGTCCAATTACAATGCCAATTTAACACGATTGTTTTCAGACGACGAAGGACACATGAAGCGTCTGGAAGGAATGAGAGGATCCGTAGGGGGGGCACAAGGCCATGTGGCGCGCCCCAGGCCTAGGGCGCACCACTAGGGCATGTGGGGCCCACCTACACCGCCTTACATTGATTTGACGCCATAAACCGTATAAATACTGAAATCTTGCACCATATTTTTAGAAGCATTTTACTATCGCCACAAGTTCCTATTTCGTGAAGATCCAATCTGGAGGCCTGTCCAGAGCACTACCGGAGGGAGAATCCAATGTTGGAGGCTTCTTCATCAACCTTGCTACTTCCATGACCATGTGTGAGTAGTTCTACTAGGACCTTATGGTCAATAGTAGTAGCTAGATGACTCTATCTCTCTCTCTCTCTCTCTATATATATATATATATATCTCGGATTTTCAATACCATGTTCTCGTGAGCTGCCTTACATTATTAGGATCAATTCACTAATTGTTGGGTGTGTTTGTTGGGATATGATGAATTGTCACTTTATGACCAGATTGTTCATTGATATCAATTGAATTTTTTAGGTTTCCTTGTATGCTCTCTGATCTATCTATCTTCCCTGGCCAAGTTAGATGGGTTTTTCTTCAGAGGGGTGGTGCTTTATAGTGGGTTCAATCTTGTGGTGCTCTAACCCAGTGACAATAAGCTAAGGGCTAAGACATGTATTGTATTGTTGTTACTAAGGATAAAATGATGGCGTCTCGTTAAATTGATTGGTGTTTTATTGTCTACATACTATCTACAAATTGAGGCGAAATGGAAAAAACCACCTGAAGTAGCCGTAATACCTATCGATGGTCGAGGACGTCGACTTGTACTAGTGGCAGGAACATTGAGTAGGGGCCGCAAGAAAGTAGATCTACAGGATCATAGTAGAAAGGAAGAAGACGTGGGGAAGAGACTAAGCAGAAAGAAGATAAGATATGTGTCCAGTCGGTGATACGTCCATTTTGCATCATGCTTTTATATTGATATTTATTGCATTATGGGCTGTTATTACACGTCATGTCACAATACTTATGGCTATTCTCTCTTATTTTACAAGGTTTATCAAGAAGAGGGAGAATGCCGGCAGCTGGGATTCTGGCTGCAAAAGGAGCAAATATTGGAAACCTATTCTGCACAGCTCCAAAAGGCCTGAAACTCCACGAAAGTCATTTTTGGAATTAATAAGAATTATTGAGCGAAGAAAGTACCAGAGGGGGCTCACACCCTGGCCATGAGGGTGGGGGGCGCGCCCACCCCTATTGGGCGCGCCCCCTGCCTCGCGGGCCAGATGGTGGCCCTTCGGTGCCCATCTTCTACTATATGAAGGCTTTTACCCTGGAAAAAAACATAAGCAAGCTCACGGGATGAAACTCTGCCACTACGAGGCGGAACCTTGGCGGAACCAATCTAGGGCTCCGGCGGAGCTGTTCTGCCGGGGAAACTTCCTTTCGGGAGGGGGAAATCATCACCATCGTCATCACCAACGATACTCTCATCAGGAGGGGGTCAATCTCCATCAACATCTTCACCAGCACCATCTCCTCTCAAACCCTAGTTCATCTCTTGTATACAATCTTGTATCAAAACCACAAATTGGTACCTGTGGGTTGCTAGTAGTGTTGATTACTCCTTGTAGTTGATGCTAATTGGTTTATTTGGTGGAAGATCATATGTTTATCGTTAATGCATATTAATACTCCTCTGATCATGAACATGAATATGCTTTGTGAGTAGTTATGTTTGTTCCTGAGGACATCGGTGAAGTCTTGCTATTAATAGTCATGTGAATTTGGTATTCGTTCGATATTTTGATGAGATGTATGTTGTCTCTCCTCTAGTGGTGTTATCTGAACATCGACTACATGAAACTTCAGCATTATTTGGGCCTAGACGAAGGCACTGGGAAGTAATAAGTAGATGATGGGTTCCTAGAGTGATAGAAGATTAAACCCTAGTTTATGTGTTGCTTTGTAAGGGGCTGATTTGGATCCACTAGTTTCATGCTATGGTTAGGTTTACCTTAATACCTCTTTTGTAGTTGCGGATGCTTACAATAGGCGTTAATCATAAGTGGGATGCTTGTCCAAGAAAGGGAAGTACCCAAGCACCGGTCCACCTACATATCAAATTATCAAAGTAACAAACGCGAATCATATGAGCGTGATGAAAACTAGCTTGACGATAATTCCCATGTGTCCTCTGGAGCACTTTTCTCATTATTAGAAATTGTCCAGGCTTGTCCTTTGCTACAAATACGATTGGGCCACCTTGCTGCACTTTATTTACTTTCATTGCTTGTTACCCGTTACAAATTATCTCATCACAAAACTATCTTGTACCTACTATTCAGTGCTTGCAGAGAATACCTTACTGAAAACCGCTTGTCATTTCCTTCTGCTCCTCGTTGGGTTCGACACTCTTACTTATCGAAAGGACTATGATAGATCCCCTATACTTGTGGGTCATCAAGACTCTTTTCTGGCGCCGTTGCCGGGGAAACTTCCCTCCGGGAGGGGGAGATCATCACCATCGTCATCACCAATGATCCTCTCATCGGGAGGGGGTCAATGTCCATCAACATCTTCACCAGCACCATCTCCTCTCAAACCCTAGTTCATCTCTTGTATCCAATCTTGTATCAAAACCACAAATTGGTACCTGCGGGTTGCTAGTAGTGTTGATTACTCCTTGTAGTTGATGCTAATTGGTTTATTTGGTGGAAGATCATATGTTCAGATCCTTAATGCATATTAATACTTCTCTGATCATGAACATGAATATGCTTTCTGAGTAGTTACGTTTGTTCCTGAGGACATGGGTGAAGTCTTGCTATTAGTAGTCATGTGAATTTGGTATTCGTTCGATATTTTGATGAGATGTATGTTGGCTCTCCTCTAGTGGTGCTATGTGAACGTCGACTACATGACACTTCACCATTATTTGGGCCTAGAGGAAGGCATTGGGAAGTAATAAGTAGATGATGGGTTGCTAGAGTGACAGAAGCTTAAACCCTAGTTTATGCGTTGCTTCGTAAGGGGCTGATCTGGATCCACTAGTTTCATGATATGGTTAGGTTTACCTTAATACTTCTTTTGTAGTTGTGGATGCTTGCAATAGGGGTTAATCATAAGTTGGATACTTTTCCAGGAAAGGGCAGTACCCAAGCACCGGTCCACCCACATATCAAATTATCAAAGTAACGAACGCGAATGATATGAGCGTGATGAAAACTAGCTTGACGATAATTCCCATGTGTCCTCGGGAGTGCTTTTCTCATTATAGTAAATTGTCCAGGCTTGTCCTTTCCTACAAAAAGGATTGGGCCACCTCGCTGCACTTTATTTACTTTCATTGCTTGTTACCCGTTACAAATTATCTCATCACAAAACTATCTGTTACCTACCATTTCAGTGCTTGCAGAGAATACCTTACTAAAAACCGCTTGTCATTTCCTTTTGCTCCTCGTGGGTTTCGACACTCTTACTTATTGAAAGGACTACGATAGATGCCCTATACTTGTGGGTCATCGCGGCTCTTTTCTGGCGCCATTCCAGGGGAGTGAAGCGCCTTTGGTGAGTGGAACTTGCTAAGGAAACAATTATATAGTGTTCTAAAATTTTCTGTCACTTGTTACTATGGAAACTAATCCTTTGAGGGGCTTGTTCGGGGCATCTTCTCCCCGACCAGCAGAGCAAAGAGTTGATCCTCAACCTACTGAACCTACTAAATTTTTTTACTTTGAGATTCCTTCGGGTATGATAGAGAAACTGCTAGCTAATCCCTTTGCAGGAGATGGAACATTGCATCCCGATTTCCACCTTATCTATGTGGATGAAGTTTGTGGATTATTTAAGCTTGCAGGTATACCCGATGATGTTGTCAAGAGGAAGGTCTTCCCTTTATCTTTGAAGGGAGATGCATTTACATGTTATAGGCTATGTGATGATACGGGATCTTGGAACTATAAACGATTGAAATTGGAATTTCACCAGAAGTTCTATCCTATGCATCTTGTTCATCGTGATCGTAATTACATATATAATTTCTGGCCTCATGAAGGAGAAAGCATCACTCAAGCTTGGGGGAGGCTTAAGTCAATGTTATATTCATGCCCCAATAATGAACTCTCAAGAGAAATGATTATTCAAAAAATGTATGCTCGGCTTTCTCTCAATGATCGCACCATGCTCTATACTTCCTGTGTTGGTTCTTATATGCTGAAGACTATTGAATTCAAGTGGGACTTATTGGAAAGAATTAAACGCAACTCTGAAGATTGGGGTTCCGACGATGGTAAGGAGTCAGGTATGACACCTAAGTTTGATTGTGTTAAATCTTTTATGGATACTAATGCTTTTCGTGGATTTAGCGCTAAATATGGACTTGACTCTGAGATAGTAGCTTCTTTTTTTGAATCTTTTGCTACTCACATTGATCTCCCTAAGGAGAAGTGGTTTAAATATAAGCCTCCCATTTAAGTAAAAGTAGTTGCACCTGTTACAGTTGAAGAAAAGACTATCACTTATAATGATCCTATTGTTCCTACCACTTATGTTGAGAAACCACCTTTCCCTGTTAGGATAAAGGATCATGCTAAAGCATCAACTGTGGTTCGTAAGTCATACTAGAACATATACATCCCCTGAGCAAATCAAAGTTGAACCTAGTATTGCTATGGTTAAAGATCTCTTGGTTGATAATATTGATGGGCATGTTATTTATTTCTGTGAGGAAGCTGCTAATATTGCCAAACCCGATGCTAAGATACATAGACCTGTTTTAGGCATGCTTGTTATTTCTGTTAAAATAGGAGATCGTTGTTATCATGGCTTATGTGATATGGGTGCTAGTGCTAGTGCAATACCTATTTCCTTATATAATGAAATTATGCATGATATCGCACCCGCTGAGTTAGAAGATATTGATTTTACAATTAAGCCTGCCAACAGAGATACTATTTCACCATTTGGGATTGTTAGAGATGTTGAAGTCTTGTGTGGGAAAGTTAAATACCCTGCTGATTTTCTTGTTCTTGGTTCCCCACAAGATAGATTTTGTCCCATTATATTTGGTAGACCCTTCTTGAATACTGTCAATGCTAAGATTGATTGTGAAAATTATGTTGTTATAATTGGCTTGGGGGATATGAAACATGAGTTTAATTTTGCTAAATTTCGTAGACAACCCCATGATAAATAATTGCCTAGTAAGGATGAAATTATTGGTCTTGCTTCTATTGTCATGCCTCCTACTGATCCGGTAGAACAATATTTGCTAGACCATGAAAATGATATGTTTATGAATGAAAGAAGGGAGATAGACGAATTATTCGTTAAACAGGGTCCTATTTTGAAACACAACTTGCCTGTTGAAATCCTAGGGGGTCCTCCTCCACCTAAGGGTGATCCCGTGTTTGAGCTTAAACCATTACCTGATAATCTTAAATATGCTTATCTTGATGAAAAGAAGATATATCATGTTATTATTAGTGCTAACCTTTCAGAGCAGGAAGAGGAAAGATTATTGAAAACTCTGAAGAAGCACCGTTCTGCTATTGGATATACTCTCGATGATCTCAAGGGCATTAGTACCACTCTATGCCAACACAAAATTAAATTGGACGAAGATGCCAAACCAGTTAGAGATCATCAACGGTGTTTGAATCCTAAGACGAAAGAAGTGGTAAGAAAGGAGATACTAAAGCTCCTTGAGGCAGGTATAATTTATCCCGTTGCTGATAGTGATTGGTTAAGTCATGCCCATTGCGTCCCTAAGAAGGGAGGTATTACTGTTGTTCCTAATGATAAAGATGAATTGATTCCGCAAAGAATTATTACAGGTTATAGGATGGTAATTTATTTCCATAAATTAAATAAAGCTACTAAGAAAGATCATTACCCTTTACCTTTTATTGATCAAATGCTAGAAATACTATCCAAACATACACATTTCTGCTTTCAAGATGGTTATTCTGGTTTCTCTCAAATACCTGTGTCAGTGGACGATCAATCAAAAACTACTTTTACTTGCCCTTTCGGTACATTTGCTTATAGACGTATGCCTTTTGGTTTATGTAATGCACCTGTTACCTTTCAAAGATGCATGATGGCTATATTCTCTGACTTTTGTGAGAAGATTTGTGAGCTATTCATGGATGATTTCTCCGTTTATGGATCCTCTTTTGATGATTGCTTGAGCAACCTTGATCGAGTTTTGCAGAGATGCGAAGACACTAGTCTCGTCTTGAATTGGGAAAAGTGCCACTTTATGGTTAATGAAGGCATTGTCTTGGGGCATAAAATTGCTGAAAGAGGTATTGAAGATGATAAAGCTAAAGTTGATGCTATTGAAAAGATGCCATGTCCCAAGGACATTAAAGGTATAAGAAGTTTCCTTGGTCATGTCGATATTAATAGGAGGTTCATTAAGGACTTTTCTAAAATCTCTAGGCCTCTGAATAATTTATTACAAAAAGATATTCCTTTTGTCTTTGATGATGATTGTGTAGAAGCATTTGAAATACTTAAGAAAGCTTTGATCACTGAACCTATTGTTCAGCCACCT
Organism: Triticum dicoccoides; assembly: GCF_002162155.2. NCBI lineage: Eukaryota > Viridiplantae > Streptophyta > Magnoliopsida > Poales > Poaceae > Triticum > Triticum dicoccoides. The sequence goes on from NC_041393.1 coordinate 132,511,098, forward strand.
GATTGGAATTTACCCTTTGAAATTATGTGTGATGCTGGTGATTATGTTGTAGGTTCTGTCTTAGGGCAAAGAGTTGATAAGAAATTAAATGTTATCCAGTATGCTAGTAAAACTCTTGACACTGCCCAGAGAAATTATGCTACCACTAAAAAAGAATTCTTAGCAGTTGTATTTGCATGTGATAAGTTCAGACCTTATATAGTTGATTCTAAAGTAACTATTCACACTAATCATGCTGCTATTAAATATCTTATGGAAAAGAAAGATGCTACGCCTATATTTATTAGATGGGTTCTCTTGCTACAAGAATTTGATTTCCATATTATTGATAGAAAGAGAGTTGAGAACCCAGTTGCAGACAACTTGTCTAAGTTAGAGAATGTTATTGATGACCCACTACCTATTGATGATAGCTTTCCTGATGAATAATTAGCAGTCATTAATGCTTCTCGCACTGCTCCATGGTATGCTAATTATGCTAATTACATTGTTTCTAAATTTATACCACCTAGTTTCATATACCAGCAAAAGAAAAAGTTCTTTTATGATTTAAGAAATTACTTCTGGGATGACCCACACCTTTATAAAGAAGGAGTAGATGGTGTTATTAGGCGTTGTGTACCTGAGCATGAACAGGAACAGATCCTACACAAGTGTCACTCTGAACCATATGGAGTACACCACGCTGGAGATAGAACTGCACATAAGGTATTGCAATCCGGTTTTTATTGGCCTACTCTCTTCAAAGATGGCCGTAAGTTTGTCTTGTCTTGTGATGAATGTCAAAGAATTGGTAATATTAGTAGACGTCAAGAAATGCCTATGAATTATTCTCTTGTTATTGAACCATTTGATGTTTGGGGCTTTGATTATATGGGACATTTTCCTACCTCTAATGGATATACACATATTTTAGTTGCTGTTGATTATGTTACTAAGTGGGTAGAAGCTATTCCAACTAGTAGTGTTGATCATAACACCTCTATTAAGATGCTTAAAGAAGTTATTTTTCCGAGGTTTGGAGTCCCTAGATATCTAATGACTAATGGTGGTTCACATTTTATTCATGGTGCTTTCCGTAAAATGCTTGCTAAGTAGGATGTTAATCATAGAATTGCATCCCCTTATCACCCACAGTCTAGTGGTCAAGTAGAGTTGAGTAATAGAGAGCTCAAATTAATTTTGCAAAAGACTGTTAATAGATCTAGAAAGAATTGGTCCAAGAAACTTGATGATGCATTATGGGCCTATAGAACTGCATATAAAAATCCTATGGGTATGTCTCCGTATAAGATGGTTTATGGAAAAGCATGTCACTTACCTCTTGAACTTGAACATAAGGCATATTAGGCCATTAAAGAGCTCAACTATGATTTCAAGCTGGCCAATGAGAAGAGGTTATTTGACATTAGCTCACTTGGTGAATGGAGAACCCAAGCCTATGAGAATGCCAAGCTATTTAAAGAAAAAGTTAAAAGATGGCATGACAAAAGGATACAAAAGCGTGAGTTTAATGTAGGTGATTATGTGTTGCTATTCAACTCTCCTTTAAGATTTTTTGCAGGAAAACTTCTCTCTAAATGGGAAGGCCCTTACGTTATCAAGGAAGTCTACCGTTCTAGTGCCATAAAAATCAACAATTTCGAAGGCACAAGTCCGAGGGTAGTGAACAGTCAAAGAATCAAACATTATATCTCAGGTAATCCTATAAATGTTGAAACTAATATCATTGAAACTGTAACCCCGGAGGAATACATAAGGGACACTTTCTAGAACGTTTCAGACTCCGAAAAGGAATAGGTATGTGGTACGGTAAATAAACCGACTCCAAAACAGTTCTAATAGCAATTTTTCACCGTTTTGAAATATTTAAGAATTTAGGAAAATAATAAGTAGTCCGGAAAGGCCACGAGGCCTCAACGAGGGTGGAGGACACGCCCACCCTTACTGGGCGTGCCCCCCTGCCTCGTGGGCACCTCGTGTGCCCTCCGGACTCCGTTTTCTTGCACGATACTTCTTTTGGTCGGTTCAAAATTCATTATATAATCTCCCAAAGGTTTTGACCACCGTATCACGCAAAAATCCTCTGTCTTTGTTTTGAGCTATTTCTGTCGCAGATTAGAGCAATATGTCGTCCCAGGATTCGGAGGGAGAAAGCTATGTGGCTGATTACCTTGCAGACCCTAAGGTCTACGGGGACTTGGAGCATTGTGGCTGGAACCACTGAGGAAGAGGAATACTATGAGCCTAAGGGGAAGGAGGACACAAGCTCAGACAAAGATGAAGTCCCGTTACCTCAACCTGGGGACATGCATGTGGAGTTTAAAAAGTCAATCCTTCCTGATAGGGCAAAGAAACCCAAGATCGAGTTTATCCCTTTTCGTCTCTTGTAGGAAAACAAATAGGAACTATGCAAAAAAAATATTAAGCCTTGAGCGGGAGATCGATGATCTAAGGGAGCAAAATGCCATTCTCAAGTGCAAATTAAGGAAGAAACCTACATCATCAACAACTCCTTCTTCACCACCTCCGGGGACATAATCACATGGGTATGGGCACTCCCCTTGGCAACTTCCAAGCTTGGGGAAGGTGCCCCGGTATCGTATCACCATCACACTCCTATCTTTACCGTTTTACTTAGTTCGATCCTTTTAGTAATATCTTGATCTAGTAGAATAAAGCTTTCGTATGAATTAGTTTTGAGTTTTGCTTTGTGATCCCTCTATGTAATCGAGTCCGTGAGCTATATAATAAAGATTAGTGTTGAGTCAAGGGCTTTGCTATCTTTCTATGATCTTGAGTGCATAAAAGAATAAAAAGAATAAAAGAGTTCATATTGATCTTATGGATAGTAATGACTTAACATATAAAGAGTATGAGGCTTAAAAGTTGTTGGGAGTTGACAAACGTAGTTTTGGTCATCGTTGCAATTAATAGGAAGTAATAAAGAATGAGAGGTTTTCACATATAAATATACTATCTTGGACATCTTTTATGGTTGTGAGCACTCATTAAAGTATGACATGCTAAAAGAGTTGATGTTGGACAAGGAAGACAACCTAATGGTTTATGTTTTCTCACATCTCAGTTAAAGTATACTGTCATGGATCATCCAACATGTTGAGCTTGCCTTTCACCCTCATGCTAGCCAAATTCCTTGCACCAGGTAGAGATACTACTTGTGCTACCAAACATCCTTAAACACAGTTTTGCCATGAAGTCCACCATACCTACCTATGGATTGAGAAAATAAGCTTTATACGATTGTGTGATATGGAAGTAATAAAAGCGACGGACTGCATAATAAAGCTTCATATCACAAGTGGCAATATAAAGTGACGTTATTTTGCATTAAGATTTTGTGCATCCAACCCTAAAAGCACATGACGACCTCTGTTTCCCTCTGCGAAGGTCCTATATTTTACTTTATGTCTTTTACATTATGCAAGAGTCAAGGTGATCCTCACCTTTCCCTTTTTCATTTTATCCTTTGGCAAGCACCTAGTGTTGGAAAGATCCTGATATATATCTAATTGGATGTTAGTTAGCATGAACTATTATTGTTGACATCACCCAAAGGTGAATACATTGGGAGGCAGCACTATAAGCCCCTATCTTTCTCTGTGTCCGATTAAAACTCCATAACCTTAAGTATTGCGTGAGTGTTAGCAATTGTAGAAGACTATATGATAGTTGAGTATGTGGACTTGCTGAAAAGCTCTATTCTTGACTCTTTCCAATGTTATGATAAGTTGCAATTGCTTCAATGACTGATATTATAGTCTGTTAGTTCTCAATGAAGTTTCTGAACCATACTTAACATTGTGAATAGATTGTTACTTGAGCATGAGAAATCATATGACAAAATATATATGTTGCTGTTATAAGAATGATCATGATGCCCTCATGTCCGTATTTTATTTTTATCGACACCTCTATCTCTAAACATGTGGACATATTTTTTTATATCGGCTTCCGCTTGAGGACAAGCGAGGTCTAAGCTTGGGGGAGTTGATACGTCCATTTTGCATCATGCTTTTATATCGATATTTATTGCATTATGGGCTGTTATTACACGTCATGTCACAATACTTATGGCTATTCTCTCTTATTTTACAAGGTTTATCAAGAAGAGGGACAATGCCGGCAGCTGGGATTCTGGCTGCAAAAGGAGCAAATATTGGAAACCTATTCTGCACAGCTCCAAAAGTCCTGAAACTCCACGAAAGTCATTTTTGGAATTAATAAGAAATATTGAGCGAACAAAGTACCATAGGGGGCCCACACCCTGGCCACAAGGGTGGGGGCACGCCCACCCCTACTGGGCGCGCCCCCTGCCTCGTGGGCCCCCTGGTGGCCCTTTGGTGCCCATCTTCTGCTATATGAAGGCTTTTACCCTGGAAAAAATCATAAGCAAGCTCACGGGACGAAACTACGCCGGCACGAGGCGGAACCTTGGCGGAACCAATCTAGGGCTCCGGCGGAGCTGTTCTACCGGGGAAACTTCCCACCGGGAGGGGGAAATCATCACCATCGTCATCACCAACGATCCTCTCAATGGGAGGGGGTCAATCTCCATCAACATTTTCACCAGCACCATCTCCTCTCAAACCCTAGTTCATCTCTTGTATCCAATCTTGTATCAAAACCACAAATTGGTACCTGTGGGTTGCTAGTAGTGCTGATTACTCCTTGTAGTTGATGCTAATTGGTTTATTTGGTGGAAGATCATATGTTCAGATCCTTAATGCATATTAATACTCCTTTGATCATGAACATGAATATGCTTTCTGAGTAGTTACGTTTGTTCCTGAGGACATGGGTGAAGTCTTGCTATTAGTAGTCATGTGAATTTGGTATTCGTTCGATATTTTGATGAGATGTATGTTGTCTCTCCTCTAGTGGTGTTATGTGAATGTCGACTAATGACACTTCAGCATTGTTTGGGCCTAGAGGAAGGCATTGGGAAGTAATAAGTAGATGATGGGTTGCTACAGTGACAGAAGCTTAAACCCTAGTTTATGCGTTGCTTCGTAAGGGGCTGATTTGGATCCACTAGTTTCATGCTATGGTTAGGTTTACCTTAATAATTCTTTTGTAGTTGCGGATGCTTGCAATAGGGGTTAATAATAAGTGGGATGCTTGTCCAAGAAAGGGCAGTACCCAAGCACCAGTCCACCCACATATCAAATTATCAAAGTAATGAACGCGAATCATATGAGCGTGATGAAAACTAGCTTGATGATAATTCCCATGTGTCCTCGGGGGTGCTTTTCTCACTATAAGAAATTGTCCAGGCTTGTCCTTTGCTACAAAAAGGATTGGGCCACCTTGCTACACTTTATTTACTTCCATTGCTTGTTAACCGTTACAAATTATCTCATCACAAAACTATCTGTTACCTACTATTTCAGTGCTTGCAGAGAATACCTTACTGAAAACCACTTATCATTTCCTTCTGCTCCTCGTGGGGTTTGACAGTCTTACTTATCGAAAGGACTACGATGGATCCCCTATACTTGTGGGTCATCAGTCCGCAACCCAAAATAAATGTTGGGAAACTCGGGGTACCCAGTTGCATACGCCCATGAATAAAATATAATGTCCAGGCCAGCACGATTCAGAAAGCAGAATATTACAGTATAAATTTCTTCTAAAAGAACTTGATTGAACAAACATCGCTAACCATAGGAGCCCAAATGAAATCAAAGCTTAGGGAAGTCATTGCAGCTGGAAGAACGAAATGTGTTAAAGAATTACTTATTTAACGAACTCATTGGCCGGTTTCATAAGTTCAGATTTGGTCGTACAAGTATTGCTTTCTTTAATGTAAAGATAGATTTTTCACATATGATAGCATGCATAGCAAGGCGGTAGAAAGTAGCGAAAAATACAATGTGAACTACTCATGGAAAAGGATGGAATGAACTTGGGAAGCTTGTTCTAATCAACACAAGGCATATCATGACAAATGGATCACACCAATGCAAACATGACATGATAATGCTCCTACCCATGTAGACATGATGCTCAAAGGAAAATCACACAAAATGCTATGAAAAAGACAAAATGACAAGTTATATCAGTTTTTAGCAGATTATATCACTTAGAATTTCTGCACCAATGATTAAGGCATCAAGACGAACAGTACAGGAATGCAAATGCAACCATCAAGTAGAGCATCAAGATCTGGACATATCATACACTCCAGTCGGATAAGCATGCACAAAGTTATGAGCATCACAAGATGCACACATGAGTTGAAAAACTTACGGACTTGGTGCAAAATTTATACCCCGAGCAAAACTAGACGGGGAGGTTCGGGGACGATGGGATCCGGGGCGCGTGCGGCGTGTTTGAATGAGGCAGCATGGGCATCCAGGGCGAAGTGGAACAAGGCCATCCCTACGCGGCCGAGGAGGCCATGGCCGCAGCTACTCCGGCAATGACGGTGGCGTAGGCGAACAGGGGGCGCCAGAGAGATCTGATCCGTCCCGGATCTCACCG
>NC_041393.1:132517996-132536348 GCF_002162155.2 Triticum dicoccoides
GGGGAGGAGGCGGTATCCGACCGGTGGCAACAGGGCAGTGAGCTTAGGCCGGGCGAGGTCCTGGGTCCGCGAGACACGGCAGACAGCGTAGGCGAGGCGACGAGGACCTGGCGGCGGCGCATGTGACAGTGGAGCAGCGGGGCGGTGCGGTCCGGTGGTGAGAAGGGAGGCGGGGTCGGTGACGGAGGCGCAGGCGAGCGTCGCTCAGGGACGTGTGATACCTCTCCAACATTTCTATAATTTTTTATTGTTCCATGCTAATATATTACCCCTTTTGGATGTTTATGGGCTTTATTTTACACATTTATATCATTTTTGGGACTAACCTACTAACCGAAGGCCCAGCCCGTATTATTATTTTTGCCTATTTCAGTATTTCGAAGAAAAGGAATATCAAACGGAGTCCAAACGGAATGAAACCTTCGGGGGCGTGATTTTTGGAACGAACATGATCCAGAGGACTTGGAGTTCGAGTCAAGAAGCAGCCGAGGCAGCCACGAGATAGGAGGGCGCGCTCACCCCCTCTGGGTGCGCCCCCCGGTCTTGTGGGCCCCTCGGGCGGCCACCGACGTACTTCTTCCTCCTATATATGCCTATGTACCCCGAAAACATCCAGGGATCCAACGAAACACAATTTCCACCACCATAACCTTCTGTATCTGCGAGATCCCATCTTGGAGCCTTCGTCGGTGCTCCACCGGAGGGGGAATCGACCATGGAGGGCTTCTACATCAACACCATAGCCCCTCCGATGAGTTGTGAGTAGTTTACCACAGACCTTCGGGTCCATAGTTATTAGCTAGATGGCTTCTTCTCTCTTTTTGGATCTCAATACAATGTTCTCCCCTCTCTTGTGGAGACCTATTCGATGTAAACTCTTTTTGTGGTGTGTTTGTCGAGATCCGATGAATTGTGGGTTTATGATCAAGTTTATCTATGAGAAATATTTCAATCTCCTCTGAGTTCTTTTATGTATGATTGAGTTATCTTTGCAAGTCTCTTCGAATTATCAGTTTTGTTTGGTCTACTAGATTGATCTTTCTTGCCACGGGAGAAGTGCTTAGCTTTGGGTTCAATCTTGCACTTATTGTATTGTTGCCATCGAGGATAAAAAGATGGTGTTTATATCATATTTCTTGAGTTTATCCCTCTACATCTTGTCATCTTTCTTAATGCGTTACTCTGTTCTTTATGAACTTAATACTCTAGATGCAGGCAGGACTCGGTCGATGTGTGGAGTAATAGTAGTAGATGCAGGCAGGAGTCGGTCTACTTGTTGCGGACGTGATGCCTATATACATGATCATGCCTAGATAATCTCATAATTATTCGCTTTTCTATCAATTGCTCGACAATAATTTGTTAACCCACCGTAATACCTATGCTATCTTGAGAGAAGCCACTAGTGAAACCTATGGCCCCCGGGTCTATCTTTTATCATATAAGCTTTCAATCTACTTTTATTTGCATCTTTACTTTTTGCATCTATATTATAAAATACCAAAAATATATTTATCTTATCATACTATCTCTATCAGATCTCACTTTCGCAAGTGGCCATGAAGGGATTGAAAACCCCTTTATTGCATTGGTTGCGAGTTCTTTGTTTGTTTGTGTAGGTGCGTGGGACTTTTGAGGAGCGTCCTACTGGATTGATACCTTGGTTCTCAAAAACTTAGGGAAATACTTACGTTACTATTGTTGCATCACCCTTTCCTCTTCAAGCAAAAACCAACACGAGCTCAAGACGTAGCAAGAAGGATTTCTGGCGCCGTTGCCGGGGATGTCTTCGCTCAAGTCAAGACATACCAAGTACCCATCACAAACTCATCTCCCTCGCATTTACATTATTTGCCATTTGCCTCTCGTTTTCCTCTCCCCCACTTCACCCTAGCCGTTTTATTCGCCTTCTCTTTCCCAATCTTCTCCCTCTCTCCTTCGCTTGCCTTTTTCTGTTTGCTTGTGTGCCTGTTTGTCCTTATGGCTTTGCCTAAGATTACCAACCACCTTCTTAGAAGGTTCGAAGAGATTGAATCAAATATCAGAAGCTTTATGAGTTTGCAATTTGAGCATAATAATTTCTTCAGAAAAGAGCTTAAGGAACAAAAAGGTTTTTTGGGGTTTATGAACAAAGAGCTTGATGATATGTCTAAGGAATTTTATGGGGTGAACTCTCAAATTACCCAGCTTGAAAATGCTATAGCCAAAATTTCTGCTAAGCAAGCTACCTTAGTCAATAAGATGGCTGCCAAACCAGAAAAGTTAAATGAAAATAATGATGAAGATCATAATGTTATTGATGTGTCTCCTATTAGATCTTTGTTTTGCAATATGAATCTTGATAATAATGGGACAGGAGATGAGTCAACTTTAGTTAGAAGGCATCCCAAGAATTCAGAGTTTTCATATCTTGATGCTAAATTTGGTAAAAGTGGGATTGGAGAGGTCATGACTTTAAATAGTATTGAACCCACTATCTCGGATTTCAAGGAATTTGATTATGATAATTGTTCTTTAGAAAGTTGTATTTCCTTGTTGCAATCCGTTGTTAATTCTCCCCATGCTTATAGCCAAAAAAAGCTTTTACCAAACATATCGTTGATGCCGTGATGCAATCTTATGATGAAAAACTTAATTTGGAAGTTTCTATACCTAGAAAACTTAATGATGAGCGGGAACCTACTATAAAGATTAGAATTAAAGATCATGAGTGTTTTGCTTTGTGTGATTTGGGTGCCAGTGTTTCCACGATTCCGAAAACTTTATGTGATATTCTAGGTTTCCATGATCTTGATGATTGCTCTTTAAATTTGCACCTTGCAGATTCCACCATTAAAAAGCCAATGTGAAGGATCAATGATGTTCTCATTGTTGCAAATAGAAATTTGGTGCCCGTAGATTTGATTGTTCTTGATATAGATTGCAATCTTTCTTGCCCTATTATTCTTGGTAGATCTTTCCTTAGAATGATTGGCGCGATCATTGATATGAAGGAAGGGAATATTAGATTCCAATTTCCATTAAGGAAAGGCATGGAGCATTTCCAAGAAAGAAAGTCAAATTACCTTATGAATCTATCATGCGAGCTACTTATGAATTGAGTGCCAAACATGGCACTACTTAGATCTATCTTCGCTTTTATGCCTAGCTAGGACGCTAAACGATAGCGCTAGTTGGGAGGCAACCCAATTTTATTTGTGTTTTTGTTTTTATTTCTGTTTAGCAATAAATTTTGCATGTACCTTCTGTCTAGATGTGTTTTTATCTTTTAATTAGTGTTTGTGCCAAGTAGAACCTATAGGATAACCTATGATGATAGTTGATTTGATTCTGCTGAAAAACAGAAACTTTGCGCGCACAAATTTAGTTTTGTTAAATCACATAAATGTTCTTTTGCGTTGATTCTTTTTGTTGCTGATCAATAGACAATTGTCCAGGACTTCCTATTTTGGTAGGATTTTTAGAGTTCAAGAAGTTTGTGTTAGTTACAGATTTCTACAGACTATTCTGTTTTTGACAGATCCTGTTTTTCATGTGTTGTTTGCTTATTTTGATGCATCTATAGCTAGTAAAATAGTTTATGAACCATAGATAAGTTGGAATGAAGTAGGTTTAACACCAAAATATATAAAGAATGAGTTCATTACAGTACCTTATGTGGTGGTTTTGTTTTCTTTCACTAACAGAGATTATAAGATTTCCTGTTGAGTTATGTGTTGTGAAGTTTTCAAGGTTTGGGCAAAGCTTTTATGGACTATGGAATAAGGAGTGGCAAGAGCCTAAGCTTGGAGATGCCCATGGCACCCCAAGGTATTCAATAATAGCCAAAAGCCTAAGCTTGGGGATGCCCCGAGAAGGCATACCCTCTTTCGTCTTCGTTCATTGGTAATTTACTTGGAGCTATATTTTTATTCACCACATGATATGTGTTTTGCTTGGAGCATTGTGTATTATATTACTCTTTGCTTTTTAGTTTACCACAATCATCCTTGCTGTGCACACCTTTTGGGAGAAGCCCACTTGATTAGAATTTGCTAGACACTCTATGTGCTTCACTTATATCTTTTGAGCTTGATAGTTTTTGCTCTAGTGCTTAACTTATATCTTTTAGAGCATGGCGGTGGCTTAATTTTGAAGAAATTGCTAGTCTCTCATGCTTCACTTATATTATTTTGAGAGTCTTTTAGAACAGCATGGTATTTGCTATGGTTACAAATTTGGTCCTATAATGATGAGCATCCAAGTTGGGTATAATAAAAACTATCATAGGAAGTGAATTGGATGCTATGATCAATTTGATGCTTGATAATTGTTTTGAGATATAAAGGTAGTAATGTTAGGGTCATGCTAGTGGGTAATTATGAAATTGAGAAATACTTGTCTGGAAGTTGGCAAGTCCCGTAGCATGCACGTATGGTAAAAGTTGTGTGACAAATTTGTTGCATGAGGTGCTCTTTTGATTGACTTCCTTATGAGTGGCAGTCGGGGACGAGTGATGGTCTTTTCCTACCAATCTATCCCTGTAGGGGCATGCGTAGTAGTACTTTGCTTCGAGGGCTAAGTAGACTTTTGGAATAAGCATATGTGTTCTTTATGACTAATGTGAGTCCATGGATATACGCACACTCACCCTTTGCTAGCCTCTGTTATACCGCCCAACTTTCGCCGGTATCATGCACCCAATATTTACCTTCCTCAAAACAGTCACCATACCTACCTATTATGGCATTTCCATAGCCATTCCGAGATATATTGCCATGCAACATTCCATCGTTCCGTTCATTATGACACGTTCCATCATTGTCATATTGCTCTTTGCATGATCATGTAGTTGACATCGTATTTGTGGCAAGGCCACCTTCATAATTTTCATACATGTCGCTCTTGATTCATTGCATATCCCGGTACACTGCCGGAGGCATTCATATAGAGTCATATCTTGTTCTAGCTTTGAGTTGTAGTTCTTGAGTTGTAAATCAATAAAAGTGTGATGATCTTCATTATTAGAGCATTGTCTCAGTGAGGAAAGGATGATGAAGACTATGGTTCCCCCACAAGTAGGGGTGAGACTTTGGACTTTACAAAAAAAAGGCCAAAGAAAAAAAAAAGAAAAAAAGAAAAAAAGAAAAAAAGAAAAAAAAGAAAAAAAATAAAATGAGAGAAAAAGAGAGAAGGGACAATGCTACTATCTCTTTTTCCACACTTGTGCTTCAAAGTAGCACCATGATCTTCATGATAGAGAGTCTACTATGTTGTCACTTTCATATAATAAGTGGGAATTTTTCATTAGAGAACTTGGCTTGTATATTCCAGTGATGGGCTTCCTCAAAATGCCCTAGGTCTTCGTGAGCAAGCACGTTGGATGCACACCCACTTAGTTTCTTTTGTTGAGCTTTCATATATTTATAGCTCTAGTGCATCCGTTGCATGGCAATCCCTACTCACTCACATTGATATCTATTGATGGGCATCTCCATAGCCCATTGATACGCCAAGTTGATGTGAGATTATCTTCTCCCTCTTTTTGTCCTCACAACCACCACCTTATACCACCATAGTGCTATGTCCATGGCTTGCGCTCATGTATTGCGTAAGAGTTGAAAAAGCTGAAGCGCATTAAAAAGTATGAACCAATTGATCGGCTCATCATCAGGGTTGTTCATGATGGGAGTATTTTGTGTAATGAAAATGAAGCATGGCCTAACTATATGATTTTGTAGCGATAAGCTTTCTTTGGCTATGCTATTTTGATAGGACATGATTATTTGTTAGTATGCTTCGAAGCATTATTATTTTTATGTTTTATAAGCTTTTATCTTGACTCATTTGGATCTGAACCTTCATGCCACAATAAAGAAAATTACATTGAGAATTATGCTAGGTAGCATTCCACATAAAAAATTCTGGTTTTATCATTTACCTACTCGAGGACGAGCAGGAATTAAGCTTGGGGGTGCTTGATACGTCTCTAATGTATCTATAATTGTTTATTGTTCCATGCTATTATATTACCCCTTTTTGGATGTTTATGGGCTTTATTTTACACATTTATATCATTTTTGGGACTAACCTACTAACCGGAGGCCCAGCCCGTATTGTTGTTTTTTTGCCTATTTCAGTATTTCGAAGAAAAGGAATATCAAACGGAGTCCAAACAGAATGAAACCTTTGGGAGCATGATTTTTGGAACGAACATGATCCAGAGGACTTGGAGTGCAAGTCAAGAAGCAGCCGAGGTGGCCACGAGATAGGAGGGCGGCCCCACCCCCTCTGGGCATGCCCCCCTGTCTTGTGGGCCCCTCGGGCGGCCACCGACGTACTTCTTCCTCCTATATATGCCTACGTACCCCGAAAACATCCAGGGAGCCAACAAAACACAATTTCCACCACCGTAACCTTCTGTATCCGTGAGATCCCATCTTGGAGCCCTTGTCGGCGCTCCGCCGAAGGGGGAATCGGCCAATGGAGGGCTTCTACATCAACACCATAGCCCCTCCGATGAGTTGTGAGTAGTTTACCACAGACCTTCGGGTCCATAGTTATTAGCTAGATGGCTTCTTCTCTCTTTTTAGATCTCAATACAATGTTGTCCCCCTCTCTTGTGGAGATCTACTCGATATAAACTCTTTTTACAGTGTGTTTGTCGAGATCCAATGAATTGTGGGTTTATGATCAAGTTTATCTATGAGAAATATTTGAATCTCCTCTGAATTCTTTTATGTATGATTGAGTTATCTTTGCAAGTTTCTTCGAATTATCAGTTTGGTTTGGCCTACTAAATTGATCTTTCTTGCCATGGGAGAAGTGCTTAGCTTAGGGATCAATCTTGCGGTGTCCTTTCCCAGTGACAGCAGGGGCAGCAAGGCACGTATTGTATTGTTGCCATCGAGGATAAAAAGATGGTGTTTATATCATATTTCTTGAGTTTATCCCTCTACATCATGTCATCTTTCTTAATGCGTTACTCCGTTCTTTATGAACTTAATACTCTAGATGCAGGCAGGAGTCGGTCGATGTGTGGAGTAATAGTAGTAGATGCAGGCAGGAGTCGGTCTACTTGTTGCGGACGTGATGCCTTTATACATGATCATGCCTAGATAATCTCATAATTATTCGCTTTTCTATCAATTGCTCGACGGTAATTTGTTCACCCACCGTAATACCTATGCTATCTTGACAGAAGCCACTAGTGAAACCTATGGCCTCGGGTCTATCTTTTATCATATAAGCTTTCAATCTACTTTTGTTTGCATCTTTACTTTTTGCATCTATATTATAAAATACCAAAAATATATTTATCTTATCATACTATCTCTATCAGATCTCACTTTCGCAAGTGGCCGTGAAGGGATTGACAACCCCTTTATTGCGTTGGTTGCGAGTTCTTTGTTTGTTTGTGTAGGTGCGTGGGACTTTTGAGGAGCCTCCTACTGGATTGATACCTTGGTTCTCAAAAATTGAGGGAAATACTTACGCTACTATTGTTGCATCACCCTTTCCTCTTCAAGGAAAACCAACGCAAGCTCAAGACGTAGCAAGAAGGATTTATGGTGCCGTTGCCGGGGAAGTCTTCGCTCAAGTCAAGACATACCAAGTACCCATCACAAACTCATCTCCCTCGCATTTACATTATTTGCCATTTGCCTCTTGTTTTACTCTCCCCCACTTCACCCTTGCCGTTTTATGCGCCCTCTCTTTCCCAATCTTCTCCCTCTCTCTTTCGCTTGCCTTTTTCTGTTTGCTTGTGTGCCTGTTTCCCTTATGGCTTTGCCTAAGAGTACCGACCACCTTCTTAGAAGGTTGGAAGAGATTGAATGAAATATTAGAAGCTTTATGAATTTGCAATTTGAGCATAATAATTTCTTCAGAAAAGAGCTTAAGGAACAAAAAGGGTTTTGGGGGTTTGTGAACAAAGAGCTTGATGATATGTCTAAGGAATTTTATGGTGTGAACTCTCAAATTACCTGGCTTGAAAATGCTATAGCCAAAATTTCTGATAAGCAAGCTACCTTAGTCAATAAGATGGCTGCCAAACCAGAAAAGTTAAATGAAAATAATAATGAAGAACTTAAAGTTATTGATGTGTCTCCTATTAGATCTTTGTTTTGCAATATGAATCCTGATAATAATGGGACTGGAGATGAGTCAACTTTAGTTAGAAGGCGGCCAAAGAATTCGGAGTTTTCATATCTTGATGCTAAATTTGGTAAAAGTGGGATTGGAGAGGTCATGACTTTAAATAGTATTGAACCCACTATCTCGGATTTCAAGGAATTTAATTATGATAATTGTTCTTTAGAAAGTTGTATTTCCTTGTTGCAATCCGTTGTTAATTCTCCCCATGCTTATAGTCAAAATAAAGCTTTTACCAAACATATCGTTGATTCCTTGATGCAATCTTATGATGAAAAAGTTAATTTGGAAGTTTCTATACCTAGAAAACTTAATGATGAGCGGGAACCTACTATAAAAATTAGAATTAAAGATCATGAGTGTTTTGCTTTGTGTGATTTGGGTGCTAGTGTTTCCACGATTCCGAAAACTTTATGTGATATTCTAGGTTTCCATGATCTTGATGATTGCTCTTTAAATTTGCACCTTGCGGATTCCACCATTAAAAAGCCAATGGAAAGGATCAATGATGTTCTCATTGTTGCAAATAGAAATTTGGTGCCCGTAGATTTTATCATTCTTGATATACATTGCAATCTTTCTTGCCCTGTTATTCTTGGTAGACCTTTCCTTAAAACGATTGGCGCGATTATTGATATGAAGGAAGGGAATATTAGATTCCAATTTCCATTAAGGAAAGGCATTGAGCACTTTCCAAGAAAGAAAGCCAAATTACCTTATGAATCTATCATGCGAGCTACTTATGAATTGAGTGCCAAAGATGGCACTACTTAGATATATCTTCGCTTTTATGCCTAGCTAGGGGCGTTAAACGATAGCGCTAGTTGGGAGGCAACCCAATTTTATTTGTGTTTTTTGTTTTTGTTCCTGTTTAGTAATAAATTTTGCATCTACCTTCTTTTTAGATGTGTTTTTATCTTTTAATTAGTGTTTGTGGCAAGTAGAACCTATAGTATAACCTATGATGATAGTTGATTTGATTTTCCTTAAAAACAAAAACTTTGTGCGCATGAATTTAGTTTTTGTTAAATCACAGAAACGTGCTTTTGCGTTGATTATTTCTGCTGCTGATCAATAGACAAATTGTGCAGGGCTTTCTATTTTGGTAGGGTTTTTCGAGTTCAAGAAGTTTGCGTTAGTTACAGATTGCTACAAATTGTTCTGTTTTTGACAGATTCTGTTTTTCGTGTGTTGTTTGCTTATTTCGATGCATCTATGGCTAGTAAAATAGTTTATAAACCATAGAGAAGTTGGAATAGAGTAGGTTTAACACCAAAATAAATAAAGAATGAGTTTGTTGCAGTACCTTATGTGGTGGTTTTGTTTTCTTTCACAAACGGAGCTTATAAGATTTCCTGTTGAGTTTTGTGTTGTGAAGTTTTCAAGTTTTGGGTAAAGCTTTTATGGACTATGGAATAAGGAGTGGCAAGATCATAAGCTTGGGGATGCCCATGGCACCCCAAGATATTCAAGAATAGCCAAAAGCCTAAGCTTGGGGATGCCCCGGGAAGGCATCCCCTCTTTCGTCTTCGTTCATTGGTAACTTTACTTGGAGCTATATTTTTATTCGCCACATGATATGTGTTTTCCTTGGAGCGTCGTGTATTATATTAGTCTTTGCTTTTTAGTTTACCACAATAATCCTTGCTGTACACACCTTTTGGGAGAAGCCCACTTGATTAGAATTTGCTTGAATACTCTATGTGCTTCACTTATATCTTTTGAGCTTAATAGTTTTTGCTCTAGTGCTTCACTTATATCTTTTAGAGCACGGGGGTGGCTTAATTTTGAAGAAATTGCTAGTCTCTCATGCTTCACTTATATTATTTTGAGAGTCTTTTAGAACAGCATGGTATTTTCCATGGTTACAAAGTTGGTCCTAGAATGATGAGCATCCATCTTGGGTATAATAAAAACTATCATAGGAAGTGAATTGGATGCTATGATCAATTTGATTCTTGATAGTTGTTTTGAGATATAAAGGTAGTAATGTTAGGGTCATTCTAGTGGGTAATTATGAAATTGAGAAATACTTGTCTGGAAGTTGGCAAGTCCCGTAGCATGCACGTATGGTAAAAGTTGTGTGACAAATTTGTTGCATGAGGTGCTCTTTTGACTGTCTTCCTTATGAGTGACAGTCGGGGATGAGCGATGGTCTTTTCCTACCAATCTATCCCTCTAGGGGCATGCGTAGTAGTACTTTGCTTCGAGGGCTAAGTAGACGTTTGCAATAAGTATATGAGTTCTTTATGACTAATGTGAGTCCATTGATATACGCACACTCACCCTTCCACTTTGCTAGCCTCTATTATACCGTGCAACTTTCGCCGGTATCATGCACCCAATATTTACCTTCCTCAAAATAGCCACCATACCTACCTATTATGGCATTTCCATAGCCATTCCGAGATATATTGTCATGCAACTTCCCACCGTTCCGTTTATTATGACACGTTCCATCATTGTCATATTGCTCTTTGCATGATCATGTAGTTGGCATCGTATTTGTGGCAAGGCCACCTTAATAATTTTCATACATGTCGCTCTTGATTCATTGCATATCCCGGTACACCGCCGGAGGCATTCATATAGAGTCATATCTTGTTCTAGCTTTGAGTTGTAGTTCTTGAGTTGTAAATCAATAAAAGTGTGATGATCTTCATTATTAGAGCATTGTCTCAGTGAGGAAAGGATGTTGAAGACTATGATTCCCCCACAAGTCGGGATGAGACTTCGGACTTTACAAAAAAAGAGAAGGCCAAATAAAAAAAAGAAAAGAAAAAAAGATAAAAGGAAAAAAATATGGGAGAAGTGAGGAAAGGACTTCGAATTATCAGTTTGGTTTGGCCTACTAGATTGATCTTTCTTGCCATGGGAGAAGTGCTTAGCTTTGGGTTCAATCTTGTGGTGTCCTTTCCCGGTGACAGCAAGGGCAACAAGGCACGTATTGTATTGTTGCCATCGAGGATAAAAAGATGGGGTTTATATCACATTGCTTGAGTTTATCCCTCTACATCATGTCATCTTTCTTAATGTGTTACTCTGTTCTTTATGAACTTAATACTCTAGATGCAGGCAGGAGTCGGTCGATGTGTGGAGTAATAGTAGTAGATGCAGGCAGGAGTCGGTCTACTTGTTGCGGACGTGATGCCTATATACATGATCATGCCTAGATAATCTCATAATTATTCGCTTTTCTATCAATTGCTCGACAGTAATTTGTTCACCCACCGTAATACCTATGCTATCTTGAGAGAAGCCACTAGTGAAACCTATGGCCCCCGGGTCTATCTTTTATCATATAAGCTTTCAATCTACTTTTATTTGCATCTTTACTTTTTGCATCTATATTATAAAATACCAAAAATATATTTATCTTATCATACTATCTCTATCATATCTCACTTTCACAAGTGGCCGTGAAGGGATTGACAACCCCTTTATTGCGTTGGTTGCGAGCTCTTTGTTTGTTTATGTAGGTGCGTGGGACTTTTGAGGAGCCTCCTACTGGATCGATACCTTGGTTCTCAAAAACTGAGGGAAATACTTACACTACTATTGATGCATCACCCTTTCCTCTTCAAGGAAAACCAACGCAAGCTCAAGGCGTAGCAACGTGCCGGCGGCCTGCTGCGGGGGCGCAGTCGAGCGCAAGGCTCAGGGACCCGCAGGCACCTGTGGGCCGCGGTGGGACGGCTGTAGCCCGGGCAGGCCCGCGATGGGCCTACAGGGCCACGGTGGAGCTAGGGCGCTGGAGGGGACATGTGGCGCACTGGGATTGGCCGAGGGCGGCACTAGTGATTGGGGCAGCGACAAGTGGCGGCGGTGGAGGGGTGGGAGGTGGCTGGCTGCAGGGAAAACGAGGAGGAGGTGGGAGAAGGCTAAAATGGCAGGGGAAGGGGTCTATATATAGCAAGGGTAGCTAGGGCTAGGGGTTTGGGGGTGTTTCGGAGCCCTTTGATCGCGATCCAACGGTCCGGCTCTGAGGGGGTTCTAGGTGGGCTGCAGGTGGGCTGTGTAGAGGGGTTGGGCTGAGGTGAGAGAAGAGAAGTGCAGCCTGACAAGGGTTTCCGGATACCGAAAACACTGGACGAATAACCAACTATATTGCGGCTATATGTTTATTGGTTGGGCTATCAAACGAACTCCGAACGCGACGAAATTTGGCAGTTGTCCTACCTACACTATAATAAGACCGCACGCCAACTTTCAACCCATTCCGAGAACATTTTTATGCCACTGATAAAATAATATTACGGAGGTGCCGCAGGCGCGTGCGAGTGTGTCGGGACTCCAAACGAAGAACGAAAGGGACGGGCGAAGCCAGCGACGAACGGATGCAAGTTTTGGAAAATATGCAGATGAAATGCACATGATGACATGGCAAAGTGCAACACGCAAGCGAATGACATGGCAACGACGGCGAATAACCGGAGGACGACTGGTGCATCGGTCTCGGGGCATTACAATGTTCCTTCCCAAAAAAAGCTCTAAAGGCTCAGTGGATGGCTCTAGAACAAGCTCTAGTGGAGGGAATCCTAGAAAGACCTCCCAAGATAAATGTCAAGATAGCATTGAACCGCCCACACCAACTACCCTCATGACAGACAAGATGCCTGATTCACTGCAACACCCTAGGAGGAGTGCTCTTGATCTCCTACTAAATGATGGAAGCCTGGATGATGGATTTAGTCTGTTGAGGGAAATGCAAAATTAGGATGAAGATGGGATTAGCACTGAAGACGAAGAGGGGTACATGTCAGAGGGGAACCTGCAACTGCATGTAAACACTGTAGAAGATGATGTTGATAACAGTCACCTGAGGTATGAGAAGGATATTCCTCCAATCCAAAACCAGTGGGCTAACAAGGCAAAAACCTGGGGGCCAGTCCAAGCCCCAAGAATGAGTGCCAGAGTGGCTGCAAATACCAGAACTATACTGCAGAAAGCACGGCAATTCAAATACACACAGGACATGGGGACCCTGAGAGATGGTAAGAAAAGCACCCCCTTCTCGCTTTTAAACAATCCTAATTTCATTTCTGTAGCTGAGAAAATTGGTGTAGATGTAGAAGTAGATGTAGGAATAGATAACAAGGCTGTTAAAAATATAAAAGATCCTGATGTGGGGGATTCCTTGATCTCTGGTAGAACTAAATGTTTTGAAGCAAATTTCATCACCGCCCCCCCCCCCCAGGATTAACAGTTGTGGTAATGTAGATTCTAACTCCAGTGAGTTTTGGTACTTGGTGTGTAAAAACAGAAGGGGCAAGCACCCCGGAACTAGGCTATTAACATGAATGCCATGTTCTGGAATATTAGAGGCATTGCTGCTCTTGGTAGAAAATCTTTGATCTTAGAAACCATGTCTAAGACTCATGCTTCAATTGTTGGTTTCCAAGAGACAAAGAAAGAGGAGTTCTCTGACTCCTATTTGAAATCATTAATAGGTAATAGAAACATCTCCTGGCACCACTTGCCAGCCCAGGGCTCTGCTGGAGGCATCCTAATGGGAGTAGATGCGGACATTTTTTAAGTTCTTTCTTGGTCTAACCTTGAGTCATCTGTTAGCTATGTCATGAAACTGAAAAATGGTGTCACACCATTTAGGGTGGTTACTATTTATGGATCACCTTATGAGGAGGGAAAAGAGAATTTCATCTCTGAACTTCATTCCCTGTTTCTGGAAAATCCCCTCCCCACCCTTATAAGGGGAGATTTTAACTTGGTAAAATATGCTAAAGATAAGAGTAATTGTAATATTAATCACAAGTGGAGTGATAAATTTAATGCTTGTATTGAGATCTGGAGCCTGCTAGAGATCAAATTATCTAGATTCACCTGGGCTAACAACCAGGTGTATTTGATCATGTCCTCTATTGATAGGTTATTTTGCAATACTGAGATGGACAAGATCTTTCCTCTAGCAGCTTGTAGAGCTTTGCCTAGATGTGGTAGTGACCATGTTCCTATAGTCTGGGAATCTGGACTGAACCAAAACCCTAGATGCAGTAGCTATAAGATGGAGAAGTGGTGGCTCCTAGGAGAGGACTTTTCTAATCTAGTTATTAAAAGTTGGAATGAAGCCAGCAAGGCTTCTTACCACATAAAGAGCTGGAAAATTAAAATTAGAAAGCTCAGGAAAGTCACCAAGGGTTGGATCTCCAATGAGGAAGCAAAGCTTAGGAGATACAAGAAAATCCTCTTGGAAGAGTATGACAAGCTAGATATTATAGCTGAAACTTTGACCCTCTCTGAAAGTGAATTCTCTAGGATCAGATTTATTCACTCTGAACTTCAGAAAATTTGGTTGCAAGAGGAATTTAAGTCAAAGCAAAGATCTAGGGATAGAGAGATTAAAGAAGGAGACAAGAACACTGCCTATTTTAATGCAGTAGCTAACCAAAGAAGGAGGAAAACAGTTATCCACTCTCTGGATGGCCCTGATGGTCCTGTCACTCATAATGCAGATATGCTAAAAGTTGCTAGTGATTTTTATAAGAATTTATTCAGAAAAGAAGATAGGAATGGCGTTAGAATGAACCCCAATTTTTTCTCTAAACGAGAAAAGGTAACTCCTGCAGAAAATGAGGCTTTAGAAGCCCATTTCCCTGAAGAAGAGGTCAAGAAAGTTGTCTTTGACTCTTATTTTGATGGAGCACCAGGCCCGGATGGGATCCCCTTCTTTTTCTATCAGCACTTTTGGGACCTGGTGAAAAAAGACCTGATGGATATGTTTACAGACTTCCATAGTGGGGGTTTTACTATACACAGACTTAATTTTACCATGTTGACTCTGGTTCCCAAAGAAGCAGATGCTTCTTCTATGAAAAAGTGTTGGCCTATTAGCCTCTTGAACTGTAGTTTTAAAATTTTCACTAAAGTGCTCACCAATAGGCTTTACAAGATCTTGCAAAGGCTTGTGGCTAGCAATCAATATGCCTTTTTGAAAGGCATGTATATCCTGGAGAATGTGGTCACAACTCATGAGGTGATGCACTATATCCATTCTAGCAAGAGGCAAGGTTTAGTCCTTAAGCTAGATTATGAGAAAGCTTTGACAAAGTTAATTTAGATTTTCTTGAGGAGCTTCTCCAATTTAGAGGGTTTGGGAAAAAATGGACCCAGTGGATCAAACAAATTACCCATGGGGGTTCCGTTGGGGTCAAGCTGAACAACAATGAAAGTGATTTCTTCCTCACTAGGAAAGGGCTTAGACAAGGAGACCCAATATCCCCACTATTGTTTAATCTAATAGTAGATGCACTTACTAGGATGCTGATAAAAGCTGCAAATCGGGATATGATTGCAGGACTCTGCCCTCAAGTCTTCCCTGGAGGGATCATATGTCTCCAATATGCAGATGACACCATACTTTTTTTGGATAAAAATATAGAGCATGCTGCTAACCTTAAGATAGTTCTGAACTGCTTTGAGCAGGTGTCTGGTATGAGAATTAACTATAATAAAAGTGAGTTGATCCCCATTAACATGGATAGGGAGAACTTGCTAGTTATATGGAGGTGTTGGAATGCACTAAAGGTGCATTCCCCATCAAATATTTTGGGATCCCCCTCCATTACGAAAAATTTAGAATAGAAGACATACAACCCCTTATAGATAAAACTATGAAGGGAATTGCTGGATGGAGAGGGAAGTTACTCTCCTACAATGGTAGATTAGTTCTTATTCAAGCCTGTCTAACTAGTATCCCCAATTTACCTACTCTCCTTCTTTAAATTTCCTAAATGAGCCATTGATATGATCAATTCCCAAATGGCTAACTTCCTGTGGAATGATTTTGAAGGACACAGAAAACTTCACCAAGCTAGCCGGAAAAAAGTATGTAGAAAAAAGGACTTTGGGGGTCTAGGAATACCGAACCTCCAAGAGGTGAACACATGTTTGCTAGGATCTTGGGTCAAGAGGTACTATGAGGAAGGGACCAAACCCTGGAAATCCATCATAGACCAAAAATACATGATGGGAAAACCTAATCTGTTTGCTGTCAATCCCAACCCTAACTCTTCCAGGTTCTGGAAGGGATTCCAATTTATTATCCAAAACCTTAAGTTTGGTTTTAGATGGAAAGTGGGCACTGGAGAGAGAGTCAGATTCTGGGAAGACACCTGGTTTGGACATCACCACTAGCTACCCAATTCTGCTCTGTTTACACTGTTTGCAATGAGCAAACTAAAACTATTAAAGAGGTGTGGGATGGAGAAACCCTCAAACTAACCTCTAGGAGAAATTTTGATAGCAAGCTCATGGAGTAATGGTACCAGCTAGTAGATATTGCTGGAAGCATTACTCTCATAGATGACATAGACTCGCTGGTATGGCAGTTGGAGAGTAAAGGGGTTTACTCATCCAGCTCCCTGTACCATGTGCTTAATTTCAAAGGGTGCATCCAATTTTCATCCTAGCAGTGTGGAAACTCTATGTACCCCCAAAAATCCATGTCTTCCTAGGGTGTTCTCTTCTGACAAGTTGATGACTAGAGATAATCTGAGGAAAAGACACATCATAAAACCAGTTGAGTGTGTTTTTTGCTCGAAGGGTGAAACAAATTTTTCGCTTGTTTTTTGACTGTATTGTAGCACAAAATATCTGGCCATTTGTTTCTAGTCATTTTAAGATTCCAATAGGAACTGGCTTTGAATTTGTATCCAGATTCTAGATCTCTAATAAGAGAAACTCAACTTTAAATACTGTTACTTCAGTAGTCATGTGGTGTTTATGGAAATATAGGAACTCTATAATTTTTAACAACACCATTTGGACTTCTATTATCCAGGTATGGAGGCTGATCCTCAGGACTCTCAAATTCTGGGTGACCCTATCTCCAGAAGGTGGCAAAACAAGACTGGCGGAGTTCTTACAGCAACCGCTGTGGATAACAGGTGGCTGATGTTGAAAGGCTTTGCAAAAGATGGGGTGGTAGACCACTGGGACAAGCTTAAGATCTCAGAGTATGTCTGGAACTTCCAATCCCCAAAGAAGAGGGAGGAACCGAGAAGCAAAGGCACGTTGAACAAACCTGTTTCGACATTAGCCGTCTGCTGGTCACCCAAAGCTACAACAGCGCCACCATTCAAGTTCAGGAGATCCAGCGAGATGGAGGCAGAACCAACTCCAGAGATCTCTGTCTGAGAGTCCTTTGATTCGGGCCTACATGCCAATATGGTAAAATTGTCCTTTACTCTGCTTTAGTACTTTCTTTTCCTGTTTTCTGAACTGCTCCTCTTAGTGAGCTGTTGTAAGAACATCGGATGATGGTTCGCTGAGGTTTCATTTAGAGTAATGGAATCGGGGAGAGGCCTCCCTTTTCATCTAAAAAACGATCAGATCGGTTGCCTTTAGCTAGTCAGATGTCCTTATCCTAGTTGTATGATAATTCATCCGTTCCGAATTACTCTTTTTTTTGAAATGGTCACCATGCCAGAAGGCTTCCCTCCTGAATATATTTCAAAGTGACCGAAATGTCAACTAATTGATCGAGTTTATAAGGAAAACCGGCTAGAAAACCTAAAAAAGTTAACCCCGTTTATAAGGGAAAACGGGCCGAAAACCCGTACAACAAGGGAAAAGAAGAAGAGAAACCAAAAACAACGGACGCCCAAGACAAGGCATGCCTAGCTAGCAAACCCAAGGACATCACCACGAGGCACAAGTAGATTAGGGGCATCGTCAAGGGATCACAGTATCAAGACTTGACAAGCAGCCTAACGTACCACACTGGCTCAGCGGAGGGCTCGGGTTTGGCCCTCCGGCGACAAAACTGACACCGAGGCCATCTATGGGACGAGGGGGCTCGTCTGCATCGTTTGGTACATTTGGCATCCGTCGATGATGACCTAAAACGACGGCGGCGACCACTCCCATGGCGGCTGGCGTTCAAACGTCGATCATTTCAACGTGCAGGGCACGATAGGAGAAAATGGTCGCTACGGCCTCGTGGTGATGCACTGAGCACGGTGGTGAGCTCGGACGCGAGCTCGCACGGCTAAATCGACAATGGCCACATGGTGGGTGGTGAGGTGCTTGTGGCTCGATGGCGGTAGTGGTTGGAGAGCGCAAACAAGGCAGAGAAGAAGGGTCACCAGTGTAGGAGCTCACGGTGATCATGTAGGGAAGGTAAGAAGGCTCGGGGAGGCGTTGGATCGAGCGGGGCGGCGAAAGCTATCTCGACGACCCGAGGTTGAACAAGAGCTCGGGG
>NC_041393.1:132537074-132553573 GCF_002162155.2 Triticum dicoccoides
GGCGGAGCTCATGGACACGTTGGTGGGGTGAGGCAGCGGCAACGACGAGCGGTGGCGACGACTACGTTCGGCTGTGGTGGTGCAGAGGCGAGGGGGGAGAAGGGAAGGGGGACTGAGCACGAGTAGGAGGTCGAGGGGGTTACAGGGTGTCGTGTCGATCGGGGCCATCTCGAGCAGCGAGCAAGCAGACATGAGGTGGTCGGGCGCGTGCTCGGGCGCGGCGTCCAATTGGCATGCGGAGGAAGACGCCCCTGCTCCTGGTGGGTTGGGATGTCTTACCGGGCCGCAAGCTGGCCAGGTAGGTGGACTGCCAGGTGTAGTGCCTTCTCTCTCTCTCTCTCTCTCTCTCTCTCTCTCTCTCTCCTATTTTCTTTCTGTTTTTTTCCTTTTATGCAGTAGTTTTGGATTTTATAAAAATACTAAATCATTTAACAAAATCTTGGAAATATTTGTGGGCACTGTTAGAATTATTTCCAACAACCCTCGAGGGTTTTCAGAATTATTGAAGCATTTAAACTATTTATAGCATTCAACTGCCCCAATTCAAATACAACATGAGTTAATTCAAAAATCAAGAAATTTCCTAAAAATATGTGCGCCACTCTCGGCAGAGGTTTTCAACCAATTCAGAAATGATGAACTTTTTTGACGGGCATTTTGGGTTCATTGAAAAGAATTAAATTTGAACCTAGTATTTCAGAGGGGGGCTAGGGTTTGGTCAATCCCCCTTTCAAATTTAAAAAATTTAAACATGATGCATGGATGACTATGGAATGACAAACAAAGGCAGGGTTGTGATAGCCGCGCGCCGATGGAAGGCGGAGGTTTAACTGCATGTCGCGTTGTAGGCGAAGCGGCGCAGATCGGATGGCTCGTATCAATTGGGCGTTGCACATGCCACTGTCGAAAGTTTGGGCCAGTCAACTGCTGCCTATCATTTGCCTTTTTTTTTCTACCAATGGTACGGTGGATGCGGCCATCAGGCAGCAGCCATCCTACTATTGTATTGACTCCAAAAAAAAGCTAGTTAGCCGCCGGGGTAACATGTGAGAACTGAAGTTGTGCTGATTGACCATATTCATCTAGCATGATTGTGTAATGACTTTATTATTAAATCGTGATGACCCCTAGATAGCCTGATCCTGATCTGCATCTGGTGCGACTCGACCATAACCATGGGGCTTATTAGGTATATTTTTTTTTGAAAATATGGTCTTAAAAATATTTTTTATTTTTTGCGAAATTGAAAATCTTAAATTTGACCGTACTCATAGGCATTAACTGTACTCATAGGCATTTTCAATATCGCACATGATTAGCCCTCTGGAACTGTGTGCATATCTCACGGTTTCACGGCCATGCCGCGAAGGATCGCTCATCACACGCGATTTTCTTTGTTCGAAATTGCTTCACACACGATACACATGAACGATCTGCGAACGATGCCTTTTCTACGCATCAGCTAAAAAAACAAAACCAATCGCCTCCTGCGTTCACGGACGCGGTTGGAGCTGCCACATGGGATCGTCCATGAGTCGGCTGCTGGGTTGTCGTGTGTATAGCAGCGCTGTTCTTTGTTCAACCGTGTGCTAGTACGTCACACATGATTTGCGTTCTGTAACCACGTGCCAGTATTTAATGAACGAGTTGGCACAAATCAATTAGCTTGAATGAGTATTCATCCATAATTTTCCCAAGACCACAAGCATATATTTCAGAAGGCAATTGCATTCATCCATACCAAAAGGGAAAAATAAAGACTAGCCTTCTGCGATGACAATTGGCTAATTTGAATGCAATTGATCATGCTCAAAAGTCGACTGTAGTTCATGCATTTAAAAAGAATAGAGTTGCCTTGTAAATTAGCGGAAAAAACCGAGCGAAAACCGTTACAACACGCCCACAAAACGGGCACCCTGACCGACATGGCACCGACAAAACCCAAACACACCGCCAAGGAAAAGACACTGTCAAGGTTGCCTGCAATGTCATCGTCATCACCTCTCCTTGAGCAAGCGACTCTGACTTCGACGCCAACAACCCATCACGACCCTTCCGAACAAGCGAGGCATGAGAACCATGTCGGCCAAAGCCAAACAATCGCCCGGTGATGTCAAGGAACAGGCAGCGCCGACTTCGATGACGAGACTCACAAGAGAAAAACGAGCATGCTTGGCACCTATAGAGTCCAGATGGCCAAGCGCCTGGCATCATTGCCGCCGTGTAGCCCCACAAAGCCGCAACTCTGAGTTCACGCGCATCAACCAGCCGGCTGTTGACGACAAAGGCACGCCACAACCCTGCATATCTCGTTATGATCATCATCGCCACACAACTCGCAATGCCAACGTCACACGCCGCTCATCAGATACCTGCCAACCACGATGCCATGCACGTCCAGCCTGCAAGCAGCACCAATACGACCATGATCTTCAAGACGGCGCCCCAAAGAGGGATCGCGATGATGGAGACGACGCCACCACCCGATCCACGGGATCTAGACTTTCACACGAAGATCTTGTCCAGGGGTTGAGTAAGCACTAAGCTCCCAAGCAGCACCTCCATGAAGGATAGCGACATCCACGGGCGACGCCGCTGCCGGCCGTCATCGGTCAGGCCTTCGCCCTAAGCAGCACGATCACGAACCCCACATAGATGCCACCACTGGCCTGCACACCCCCGACACAGCAAGTACACCAACACCACGCCAGGCCACCTTCATCCTCCCTTCTTGCAAAGGCGAGCCAAAACTAACCAACCAGCCAGATCTGGCGCCCGCCATGCCACACTGACACGGAGCCGCCGCACATCATTGCCACCGGGCTCTGCGCTGCACCCTTGCCGGTGAACACTACACCGGCGGAGCCAGTCGTCCCACGGTCGCGAGCGAACCCTATCTAGCCCGTAGCTAGCCAAATCTGGTGAGCCGCAGCCTCCCACACGGAATGCTCCCACCACTAGGAACAAAAGAGAATCTTGCCACCGCCGTCCGCCACAGGCAGCGCTTTTTGGGATCCTGCCCGTGTCGCTAGAGAGACGACACGCGTGTAGGGGGAGGATGGCACTACTTTTGTGGTCGATGAATAGTTCATCTGTTCATAACTTACAAAACTTTCACTAATTTACATCTAGAGGAGCATCACAAAATAACCATTAATACCATGCATGCATATCGTAACGGTCCTGGTCTCATGAGGAGGAGGCAAAAAGAGCTCAGCAAGCCGATGACGTCCACCAGGTGTGTGGCGACAACCGCCGGGGCTCTCTCGGCCACGGCGGCGGCCACTTTCATCAGGGTTGCGTTGGTCGTCGTGGAGCTCTTGCCAAGGCTGGCGCCAGGCCTGGCAATTTTCATGAGAACAGACGATTTTGTGGTAGTGTATGTTTGAAAATTTCACCATATGGAAGTGTTACGGTAGATAGCTTACACTATTTTAAGATCTAACAACACATTATAATGGGTGATATCTAGTAGTTTTACTATTTCCGAAAGAAATAATATAAAGTAAAACTTACATTTTTCTAGTTAAAGGGTGCTTTTATTTTTTAGTTTTTATTGACTCATAATGTCGCATCATAAAAATACAAGTATCATCAATATACATTTGACAACTGTATGACATACACACAACCAACACAAACACATAGAAAAAAAATGTGAGAACCACCAACCAGTAGCGGTAAGCCACGGTAGGCTATAGCGGCAGAGACGCAAGCATATTTTGCCACTTGCCCCAGCCGCCCAAGTGGATGTACGGTTTTCAACTTCGCCACCCAACGAGATTATGTTTTAAAAGATAATAAACTGTGTGTACCCTTATATTTAAGCGATATGGTTGGTTTTGATTTAAAAATGTCAGAGGTATAATGAAGACAAAGATCTCGGGACTTGAACACGTTACTAGCAGAGAAAAGGTACTCTTGTGCACCAGTACGCCAAGACCTGGCCAATGAAACAACAAAAAGACACAAGTTTGTATAGGTTAATGACTTAAACTTTAAATATATTTTTGTGAAGGACTTAATTCTGATTAATCAGGAAAAATAATGGGTTGGTGTGCTTGATAGTTTGGCATGGATTCTTACTGCGGCTTTGCTAGAGTAGAAACTATATTGCAGACATTAAGATCCACATGGCGATTGGAATTCATCTAGGCTGCGTAGTGTTCCCTCTCACTCAGCCTGTTGTCCGTCACAGGGAGGAGCGGTGACACAACACGGGTAGGGCTATAGTGCAGAACGTGGTCTGTATTTTGCAGGGAATATGTTCATTTCATGTTTCATGTTGTTTTTCTTGGTGTACTCCATATATTAAATGCTCTTTGAATTCCCCTGCAAAAAAATGCACTTAGATTTTTCCACGGCTCACTTAAAAACGTATCCATGATGTTCACTGAAAGTTTGTTTTTTGTGTTGGAGGAGCTGCATGGGGAGGAAGGAAGAAACTCGAATACGCTGTCATGCACATGAGTGATCTGATCCTCCAGCAGGCAGCAGCCTTCGTTGTCTTGACTCCAAACAGAAGTTGATTAATCGCCGAGACAACATGTCAGAATTTGAATAACTTGTATATTCATTTTATTTTATTCTTGCGGGTTGAATAACTTGTGTATTGGCCCGGCTCCTCAATCATAGCTGTGAAATGATTGTTATTGTAGTATGATGATTGGTTACCATTAGCTAGTTAGATGTCCTTATCCTACTTAGATGATATATACCCTCTCCATCCTTGAAAGAGTGTACTTTCAACTTTGTTAGAAAGTCAAACTTTTTATGTTTACTATATTTGTACAATAATACATCTACATTTATGCCATCAAATTAGTACCATTAGATTCATGCTATAATATATTTTCATCATATACCTATTTGGTTTCACAAATATTGGTATATTTTTGCACAAATTCAGTCAAATTTTGAGATAGTTTGACCCTCCAGTAAAGTTGGAAGTGCACTCTTTCAAGGAGGGAGGGAGTACTACTAGACTCCTTCTATGACGTTACAATTACCGTGGGTGAACTAATTCCTTCTTGATTTTCCATATTTTATTCATCTTAGAATTATTAGCCTATTTTCTCTCTCGATTTGACATGTATTTATGTGTATTAGGGTCTGATAATTCCTTGGGAAATGTTTTTTATATGTAGGAATACACCCTCAAGAAACTTCCTTTTGCCTATAGAAAATTTACGTATGGGTGATTTTTTTCTAGATCTTCTTTAGAGAATATATGTGTTTAGTTTAGGGTGGCGAGGTGACGGTGTTGTCCTAGTGTATGAATAATGTTCTCACCATCCTTTTCCCGTTCCGTTGGTGTGCTTATCACTGGCGAAAGGCATGCAGAGTTGTGTCTCTGGCATGTCTTCCAAAATCATGGAGGTTTAAGTTTCTGGTTGTTCCATCTGGAGTCAGCCGGCATTCATAGTCTAGTGAGTTTCTACAGGCCCTTATCTGTGTTTTCTTCTTTGAGGTGGCAGATTTGCTTTGCAGGTCGCGACTACTAACGTTCCCTAGTATGTATCTATTATTTTCTAGCTGCAACTTCGACAAACTCATGTGTTTATAAAAGTTTGCTCCATCGAGGCAGAGGCCCAGAAGCGGCATCAAGCTATACTCACGATGCGTCGTCAGTGGATGTGGATGTGGTACAAAGAAGACTTCTGCACTCACAAGGATTTGATTTTAATTTATCTTTTTGGCTAGTTGTGTTTTTAGGACTTCTGATACTTAGGGCGTGTTCTGAAACGCTCTAGCTTCTCAAAACTCCACAAATCCAGCTTCTTGAGCTAGCTTCTCACTTCAACTGGCTATTTCGATGCGTTCGGCTCACTTGACAGCTTCTCCCAGCACATGTTAGAGTAGCATCACCATGACTGCCATAGGGAAGGAGCAAAGGCAAACTCACCTTGGGTTGGGGAGAAGGGGCGAGGGCGAGGAGGCTGGCTCAAAGAAGGACATGGTGACAGCAACATCAATGGCGTAAAGGTGCGTGTCTCCTGTCGGTGGGGTTGTTTCTCCTAGCTGGTGAAGGGGAAGTCCTCGGGATGGGATCCGGTGGGAACGGGGTTGGACTGGTCAGATCTACCGGCAAAGAGGCTCGCCGCCGACGAGGGGTGGAATCGGGCGCGGCGGCAGCGACCGGCGGCGTTGGTTAGGTAACAAGGGGAAGAGATGTCGAGGGAAAAGGGGTTGCTGTGTACAGATTCGGGGAATAGGTGTCAAATACAAGTGCTGCGAAATGTTTTTTTGACTTGGCGGTGGCAGTCCTCTTGTAATTATGTCAAACTCCTCGCTTCTGCGTTTCCTGACACTGGGCTTGAGCTGCTTCAACTTTTTGCATTAGAAGAACACAGTGCTTCGAGAAGCCCACTCCGCGGAGCTCATCCGTTAGGTCCGGCTCCACGCGTGGAATTGCAGAAGTGCCGAGCGGGAGGAGTTCCTAATGGGCCCTAAATATATGGCATCCATTGTTTTCAGACAAAAAATACTTAGAATTAATTTAATCTCATCTATCTTTTAATATACCATACTCCCTAGATTTTGAGTGTCTTTGGGCTTGCCGATTTTTTCGGTTTTCAGAAGATATTGCCTATTTTTTATTTTTTTTATTTCACCTATTTTATTAGTTCTGTCTTTGGTTTTTTCTGCTCTTTTAATTTCCTGTTTGATTTTCCTTTTTTTGATTTACTGCTCTTTCTTATTTTTTTTATTTTTTAACATGGTAATTCATGAATATTTATTAAACGTCATGAAGATTTTAAAGACTATGATTTTTTTTAAATTATGAATATTTTTAATAATTCATGAACTTTTATAAAACTCATGATTACTTTTAAAGTTAACAAACATTTTTTAAGTCTGTGAACATTTTTAATTTGCAAACCTTTTTAAATATGTAAATAATATTCGAAATGCACTAATATTTTGTTAATGTGCAAACATTTTTTGTATATTTCATTTTTTAATACTCGCATTTTAAAATCCAATTGTTTTAGACTATGCGAAGTTCTTTCGATTTAATGAACTTCTTCAAATAAAAAATACGATAGCCAATTTTTTCGAGCTATTTCTGAGCTAATAGTGGAGCGAGAAAAAAATGTTAAGCGAGCAAGCAGAGCAGGGAGCCGATTTGAGTGAGCGGGAACTTCATGAGCCGGTTGACACCAAGGTCGGAACATGCAAGGACTCCACAACCACACACCTAACAACTCCTCTCAATCATCTCCAACAACAATCCAACACAATATATCAATGAAAAAAACACCACTAGACAATAAATAAACCTAAGTCAGCGTAGGTAAAACTAAAATGAAACAACCAACCACAATAACCTGCTAGAGAAAAAGATCCCACGAGTGAACAACGGCCTGGTGAAGTGCGTGTTAGCCTCTAGTACATTAGAGAATCTACAACTGGACCCCCATACCCAACTAAAACGCCCACACAGCCTGTCGGGACCAAAAAATGGCACCCAACCGGGCCACTAATATCCAGCCTAAAAGCCCAGGCTGACCAGCACTTCCCGTATTCAGCCGATATCTAGGGCAAATATGGGGAGTCCCGGACATGTCCGGGCCCACTCGCCACGTAGGCCTGGCCCTCTATGGGCCACGCCGTCCCCACCACCATCCCCACAAAACCGCACACTCTCAGACGAACCCTAGTCGTTCTCAGTCGACTCGCCTTCTTCTCTCCCCTCTCGCTTCCGAATCTCTTCGCCTCCTCCGCAATGGCCAACTCCGGCGACGAGTCCGGCAGCGAGTCTAATCCGATGGACAGGGATGACCTTGTGAAGAAGAACTCCGGGAGCGATGCGCCTGACGACAAGTTGTGCTCCGCATTCCATCGAGCGGTCACAGCTGGACATGGGTGGAAGCTTGAGCTCGGTGGCTTCCGCCACAAGTTCCTCCAGGTTGCCCTGTCTCAATGCTCGCACAAGCGCTCGCCCTTCTCCTTCTTCTCCACTCCAGATCTGGAGCAGGGCACCTTCCTCCCCTTCCCCTCCGGCTCTGACACCGCCCGGGCAGCATTGGGTTCTCATGCCCTCGGTTTCGGTGCGCATGGGCATGCCAAAGTCGAAGGCCAATGCCGCCGTGCCCAAGCGGCAGCGGGCGAATGTTGCGGTGGAGCCCGGCTCATTCCGGCAGCATGCACGCTCCATGTTGGTGGATCCAGAGGAGGCACTCCTCCGTGAGGTAATGCGGCGTTCTCTCACCACAACCGAGACTCACGTGAGGCGACTCCTGCGGAAGAATATGAAGGCGCCCCGCCTCGGGCACGAGGCTTCGGAGCATGATGTCTACTACACAACTTTATTCGTATAAAATTTGTTGGTCCTCCAAGCGCGGAGTTTTGTATGACAGTAGCAAAGTTCCCTCAAGTGGATGACCTAAGGTTTATCAATCCGTGGTAGACATAGGATGAAGATGGTTCTGTCTCAAACAATCCTGCAATCAAATACAAAGAGTCACATGTGTCCCCAAAACACCCAATACAATTGTCAGTTGTATAGGTGCACTAGTTCAGCAAAGGGGTTATGATAGATGTGTATATGGGTAGAAATAGATTTTTATAATCTGAACAAATAACATCAGGGTAGCAAGTAACAAAAGGCAAGCAAAATGGTGTCTCAATGCTTAGAAACAAGGCCTAGGCTTCACACTTTCGCTATTGCAATCTTTCAACAACATTAAGATAATTGAATCACCTGCAAATCCATCAAAGTGTGGATAGAATTACTCTGAAGTCTCAATTCCTCTCGGAGAATGTAGGATAAAATCATGTAGGTAGTAAACCACCTCAAAGTTATGTTTCCAATCCATCTTATGTACCACCACAAAGTGTCACAGATAGTTCTAGAGCTTGTACTACGACAAAACCATATGATATGCATCAATCAACTCTTATGTTACCTAGATTACCCCATTGTCACCATGGGAATCCGTGAGTTAGACATGCATCAAGTGATCTCAAATCCAAAATATTCAATTCAACATAAACAAACCTCAAAGAGCAAGACTCAATTCACCACGAAATAAGAGAGGGAGGTGAACATCATGTGATCCAATTATATTTGATAAAGCTCATGATGTCAAATCAAGAACATGAGAGAGAGAGAGGGAGGGAGAGAGATCAAACACATAACTACGGGTAGAAACCCTTAGTACCAAGGATGAACTACTCACGCATCACCATGGAGGCCGCAAGGATGATGAATATGGCCTCTTCAGTGATTTCCCCCTCTAGCAGGGTGTCGGAGAAGGCCTCTAGATGAGATCGCTTCAGAGCAGAGGATTGCGTCGGCGGAGTAAAAGTTCTAGGTTACTTTTTGGGAGTTTCTCAATACTCACATTAGGAGGAGTCTCAGGGGTCCACAAGCTTGCATGGCGCGCCGCAGGCCCCCCCCCCGCCCTGTGGGCACCTGAGGCACCTTCTGGCTGCCTCCCGAAGCTTCCGGGGTCTCTTCTTTCCCATAAACAATTGTTGTTAATTTTCATGGCGTTTGGACTTTGTAGTTATGGTTTTCCTACGAAACAAAAAACATGTGAAAAAATAGGAACTAACACTGGGCACTAGATTAACAAGTTAGTCCATCAAAATAATTTAAAAGTGGACCAAAACCATATAGAACTCATGCAAATATAGCATGAATACTTCATAAATTATAGATACGTTGGAGACATATCAGAGCGCCTCGCGAGGGAGAATGACAGCACCAAGAAGATGGCCTAACACCATGCTGGAGAGCAGAGCTTTACTCTCCACCGTCTGACAGGCTACAGTTACTCCACATCAGAGAGCGGCACCACCAGCTCCGATGTCAACGATGATGACGATCCTCCCGCGGCGGGCACGTACAGGAAGCAGATGGAATGCCACGCCGCTGACCACAAGGGAATCACGACAAAGAAGTGGTGATCTTTCCCTCTCCCCATCTTTTCTGTTTATTTTGTTTGTAATGATCCGGTGAACAATGTCTTTTGGTTCAGATTCCGTCTATCTCATGAACTATCACCTAAATTCATGGTTTGATGTTTGATCTACGTTTAATTTGTTTACGTGGTTGCATGCATTGTATGAACTTGGTGATACCCCACGCGTTGCTGCGGTAAAATATGCTATGTATTTTCTTTCAAAAATTAAACACATGAATATATAGTATCAAAATGTATAGCTCACCATTGTGTATGGCAGCAGGAACAATTAATCAACAACCCTACAAAGACCCTTATTATGTAAAATAAATGGCAACAATAATATCTCACTTTTGTTTGGTTCTCACATCATTGTGCAACTGCGAGCACCAATATGATCTAACAAAGAGTTATTACACTACATATTCCACAGTCAAAACCATTGGAAAGCTAATATGTTGGAATGGATATGCGCTGGTGTCAATCCAGTCCTTGAAGATTACATGTGCGAGACCAAAAGAAGGGAAAAAAGGCGAACAATATATAGCGAAGTCATGACACTATACAGACCTAAAAAAATCTTGAAACTCACATAACAAAATATCTATATTACGCACCCAGTTCATATACCAGCGGTACCTAGCTACTGCATTGACAACAAATGAAGTATGATGATCATGTTAAACTGTATGTAGTATGTCTGCCATGTTAAACTGCAAAAAGGATTTAACGGTCAAGGTTAAGCTGGTAAGTGGCAGCCAAGTATAAGTATGATAGCTATTTTTTCCGTTCTTGTACACAGAAGTTAATTCAAAATATAGGATAGTATAAGCTGTCTTATATGGCTGGCAAAGTGTAATGTCCCAGATAATATACAACACGAGAACTAATTCAACGAGAATACATGCCCAAACTGGAATTCTTAAGGCATAGGTGATCAGCAAGATAGAAAACTTGTAAAGTAGGGTCTAGTATATTGTCCTTGTACACGTATTTGTATACGTATGTAATTATAATTGTGATCATCTATATATTGAGACATGGGGCTGGATGTCAACCACCCACGCAAAACCCTAAACCTTGTGTTTCAACTAAACTGATTAAGCTCCATTGGTGAGATTTTGAGAGTTCAGACAACCACCAATAAACTTTTGGTCGACGGTAATTCTTCAAAACTAAGAAACATGTACATTGACCCTTTTTTTTCTTCAAGACTCTAGGAGAGGCTTCACAATTTTCATTTATAAAGAAGAATCTTAACAACGTCGGTTACATAAGTTGAACATGCTGACAGAGATATATAGCCCTGTATGGACAACAAAAGAGTTTTTTAAGGTGAGTGTCTGAAATTCCAAAGACATTAGGCAATGTGAAACTGGGGTCACATCTATTGGATGCTAGACTTCATCTATTCTTATCCATCAACTTAGCCAAAAATGTAGTAGCACGTACGTGACCCTTCAATTCAACAATACTGATTCGTCATGCCTATCTACAAACAACACAATGTCATCATAAGCATTCAAATCATAAGAAAATCAATGACCCATACAACATAAAATGTGGAGAACATACATGGTAAGTATTTGGTTGCGTATGTAGGTGTAGCAGTGGCGTGAAGGCAAACTACACTTGAGGAAGAGTATATTTTCATCAAACCTGACTGAGAAAAAGGATATGGCAGATCAAGATGAGTGGGGTAACTGCCCAGGGATCATTCACCGTTCAGTTTCAAGGAAGATTAACAACAGTGCATCGGCCAACTTATTGTTTGTTCCAACAAAAAGCAGTGTTCCTCCTTGTTGTAGCAACAGAAAGAGAAACACGGGCAGAGCATAGATCAGCAGCGAATCAGATCAAATTGGTGAAAGTGCAACTATCCCTGGGTGGTTTTGGTAATTCCTAACAACATATATCTCATTGAGCTAATGCTATTTCAAGATAAATATTTCAGGAAAGCTCAATGATTGGTAATGGCATGGATGGGAAAAGTGGATCCCTCAAAATACTAAGGACAAAAGGATTGGCTCAAGCTCAAAGCACAAGACTACATTTTCTATTTTAGTGATCCAAGATCACATTGAGTCTATACACTAGTGCAGAACCGGCCTTTAGTGCTGGTTCGTAACGGCCTTTAGTGCCGGTTTGCCAACTGGCACTAAAGAGTGGGGACTAAAGCCCCCCCTTAGTACCGGTTCGTCCCGAACCGGCGCTAAAGTGACACCACGTGGGACGAACCAAACCCGTGTGCGCGCAGGACATTAGTACCGGTTGGTAACACCAACCGGTACTAAATGTTTGGGGGGGTTTGGCTTTATTTTCCATTCAATTTTTTTTGTTTGCTGGTATTTCACGATACTACAAATTGTACACGTTATGCATATATATAAATATATTTTCTCGTACGTAGAACCGCATATATACATATACATATATCATCGAATGTCTCACAACCAACACCATTAATTATTCACACATGCACATGTATATACATATATAATTTCTCCTACATATGTTGCCTTGGTGCCTCCGGAGCACGATGACAAGTGGTTCATGGGGGCGGTAGCGGGTAATAGTATTCTCCTTTGGGATCTATGACCTGGTCGAGCAAAAATCCGGCTATTTCCTCTTGAAGTGCTAGTATGCGGTCCGATGGTAGGAGCTTATTCCGCACCTCTCTGAACTGTTAAGAAGGAGATCAATATGCATTTGTGTTAGTTGTGTGACTAGATATCAATAATGGTGTGAATAGTGTTCTGACAAATGTACCCAGTCCTATCTATCAGATCTGCTCCTTTCGCATGTCATCATGCGAATGTTCTCGCAAACATAGAATGCACACAGATTATTCCCCGACGCCTGCTTCAGGGCCTTTACGAGAATGGAATTGAATCAGATAATGATTAATCAAGCATGATAATTAATTAATGATATTGAAACAAGAATTAAAGAGATGGTAGCTAGCTAGTACTACTTAATTACTTACCTTTGGTCGATGTCAAAACAACTTTTTTGCCCACTTGCCTGGAGTCACCTTGATGACCTTTGCCCATGCCCTGCCCGCCGACAAAGAAAATTAATAAAAGGGTTATTAAATAGTTCATATCAGGAAATGACGAACTAATAATAGGCCGAGATATAGTTAATAATGATTGAAATTACCTGTTGACTATCCCCTTCATGATGGTGAAGTCTTTATCTTCTTTAGTTAGTGAGTCCAGTAATTCAACTTTTCCTTCCTCAACTTTAATGTTTAACAAGACCCAATGCCAACTGCATGCGCACATGTTTGCATGTCTTAATTAAGCGGGCATGTGCATAAAATTAATCAACTACCGTAAACTGTATACACTTAATTATTAACATCTAGCTAGCTAGTAAGCAAAAACAGAATTTGTAGTACAAGACAGTGTGACTCACGGGAAGTTGTAAGGAAGTAGTATATCTTCATTGGTATTGAGGCGCTTCAAGAACTCTAGCATGCTTTCCTCTACACCTGCTTGATAAAATGGAAGCTTCCATATGTCCTCATTAATGGTATTTGGATCAATGAACCCAATGCCATAACGTCCAGATTTTTTCATTTCATACATCTTCATCTTGCATATAATACCACAGAAAAGAATATAGTGAGGATAATTACATGTAATGATTGATCAAAATTATCACTACATAACTAGCTTGAGACTTAAATTACAGAAAGAAATCACTTACAGACAATAGGAACTGATGATAGACTTGTCGAGTGCGTCTTGATTGTATAACTGAAATAGTTCTGGATACTAAATGGCCAGAGCTTTCTCATGGTAATAATGCTCATGCTTGACATTCACCATGAGGGACTCTCGATTGGAAATCTTGGTAATGTTCATGTACCATTGATGCAATTCATACATTCTCGTTGGGAGGTCCTTGACCTTGTCTGGATGGACCAAAGGTTGGCCCCGAACATATTTCCATTTTATTTCCGATTCTCTAAGCGGAGACATGGGCATGGTTGGGACGGTACTATCCAATGTTGGACGATCATCCGCTTGATGTTGCCGCTGCTGAGACCCCCTTTCCTGGCTAAGTGAGTCAATCTGCTGCTGCTGCTGCTGGAATTTGAGTGCCAAGTCTGCATGCCTTGCTTCTAGGCCTTGAAGGCATTCCGCGTCCTGCTTCCTCTGCTCCTCCTCCAGCTTCCTTTTCTTCTTCTCCTCCATCTTCCTTATTGCACGGGTCCTGTAGTCCTCGTTCCATTCTGAAAAGCCCTCATACCAGGGAATAACGCCCTTGCCTCGTGTTCTTCCCGGGTGTTCAGGATTTCCCAGGGCGTGCGTAAGCTCGTCGTTCTCTCTGTTGGGCGTGAACACCCCCCTTCGAGCTTCTTCTATTGCGTCAATTATCTTTTGTTCGGCTCCTTTTAGATTTGCCTTCCGCGAAACTTCGCCTGTCTTCGGGTCCAACGCCCCCCCATGCGCATAGAACCAAGTTCTGCACCTGGGGGGCCAGTTCCTAGTAACCGGAGTGACCCCTGCATCCTCCATCTCTTGCTCATACTTATCCCACTTAGGCAGTCCCACCGCATAGACACCTGGACCTAGCCTATGGAACTGCGTCTTTTTGCGGCATTTGCCTTGTTCTTCATCGACCGTTCCTTAGATAATTCTGAATCCTTGAAGGTCACGAAATCGTCCCAGTGTTCTCTTTGCTTCTCTAGTGTTCCCGTGAAATCTGGAGTCTTCCTTTCATTAGCGAGGTAGTTGGCCCATACAGTTTTCTTGTGGGTGTTGAATGCAATTGCCATCTTCTTAAGAGCAGCGGCCTTGACTTTCTCCACATCTGCTTCAGTGAAATGATCTGGTAGGGTGAAATGTTCC
This sequence comes from Triticum dicoccoides, assembly GCF_002162155.2. Taxonomy (NCBI): domain Eukaryota; kingdom Viridiplantae; phylum Streptophyta; class Magnoliopsida; order Poales; family Poaceae; genus Triticum; species Triticum dicoccoides. The sequence continues at coordinate 132,551,851 of NC_041393.1, forward strand.
ATCAAAGATTTCAAAAGGTCTTTTTTGGCTCTGTCGTCGACCCAAGTAACACCTGGACATTTAGTCTTTGGCTCTTTCCATTCTTGAATGGAGATCGGGAGTTTGTCCTTCACAAGAACTCCGCACTGACGAGTCCACTTGTCCGCAACGTTCTTAGGCGTGAGGGGTTCGGCACTAAGTTTGGTGGATTCGATGTGGTACTTTACACCATCCTTCAACAATCTGCCCGGGGCTCGCTTTGTCTTGCTGTCTGTAGAAGCAGATTTGCTCGATCCGGAGGGATGAAAGAAGAAAGATCGATTCGTTAATATATCTTCAATAAAAAAACATGTGATGATCACCATGATGCATGCTTATATAAATATACCTCACCGGTAGTCTTTGTTATTTGAAGATCAGCATTGTCTGTGTCATCACAAGCATTGTTTGTGTCATCATAATCATAATCATAGTTCATGACTTCATCAGCTCGGTCGTCGAGATCGAATATCTTTTCATCACCCTCTCCAGTATTGTTCAGATATTGGGAGCCGTCATCTGCTTCATTCAGATCATCTAGCATGTGAGGGCTGCGTATGATGTCGAACAATTTCTCTTCTCTCTCTCTGCCGGTATTGTCCGCCATAGCTTTTACTTTACTAATACATAAGAAATATAAACCAATTTAGTATTCAAATTACAATACATGGATGCAATCAATAAGGAAAAACTGAATCTCGAATACATCGTCTCGAATATATAATCTCGAATACATCATCATCTTAATATATATAATCTCGAATACATTGTCTCGAATATTATATATCGAATACATCACTGGCTAGGTACCTAATAAAGATCAAGTACTACAAAAGAATATAGGCCACTCGCGGTCCCTGGGGCACGGGCGGTGGACACACAAAGAGAAGGAACCGTCACAGGATCATATCTCCGGTCATCTGCCCAAAGAACCTGCCAAGTATTGGAGAACCTGACGTCCATAGCAGCCATGTAGCAATGGACGTGCTCGTCCTCCTCCCTGACACGGCGACGCACCACCTCCGGCGGCGCCGGCTCCCTCTGCACCGAATGTGGCCCACGCGAACGCCACCAAAGGACATCAGAGTCGATGACGGGACCCGAGGTCGGGTTCCTCACCAAGCGGCGCGCCCCTCCAGGTAGCACCTCCCAGTGCCAGCCCGGCGGAGCCCAGTCCCGGACATGGGTCCTCTGAAGCAGGACGTCGTCGCGAACGGGTCGACGGCGAGGATGCGGGCCGGGCATATCGTCGAGAACAAATACTATATGCCTGCAAAAAGTAACATTTTTTAAATGATTGGATTGTGATAACTAAAATTCCTTATGTATGAAAATTCTAACAATCTGACATTAATCTAATTCATCTAACTAAAACTAATTTAAAATTTCCTGATTATATAACTAACATTTCTATAATAATTCTAATATTTATATAACTAAAAACAGAAAAATTGCTAACATTTCTATAAATAAAAAACAGAAAACATTTATAACATTTCTATATAACTAACATTTTTAATATTTATGTTACTAAAAACGGAAAAATTGCTAACATTTCTATAACTAAAAAACATAAAAAGTTTATAACATTTCTATATAACTAACATTTCTAATATTTGTATAACTAAAAAACAGAATAATTTCTAACATTTCTATAACCAAAAAACAGAAAAAATTATAACAAACAAACTAATGTGTGTGTGTG
>NC_041393.1:132553936-132597801 GCF_002162155.2 Triticum dicoccoides
GGGACGATGGGGACGACGGGGACGGGGACGACCGGGGCGGCGACGTCGACGGGGGCGGCGACGGCCGGGGTCAGCGACGAGGGGCGGGGGCGGCGACGTCGACGGGGACGGCGGCGATCGGGGTAGGGCGGCGCGACGGAGGGAGGAAACAGAGGGAAGAAACAGAGGGAAAGTGAATTTTTTTCAACTGGTGTATATATAGGACGGACCTTTAGTACTTGTTGGAGCCACCAACCGGTACTGAAGGTCTGTTTTGGCCAGGCCAAGCGGCGGGAAGCGCCCCCCCTTTAGTACCGGATGGTGGCTACAACCGGTACTAAAGGCTCCCCTTTAGTACCGGTTGGAGCCACCACCCGGTACTAAAGGGGGTGCGCTGGCTCCACGCGGTGCGCAAGTTTAGTCCCACCTCGCTAGCCGAGGGGCTACCGCACTGGTTTATAAGCTCCAGTGCGGTAGCTCTCTCGAGCTCCTCTCCTAATCAGGCCTATTGGGCCTACCTATTCTCTTCTGCCCTATGGGCCTACTGGGCCTTTACGGGCCTGCATCCTGGCCCAACAAAAGGTTGGGTTCCTAGTCGTATGCAGGCTGCTTTGGCCCAGTAGGCGGACTTTTTTATTTTCTTATTTTTTTTCTCTTTATTTATTTTTGTTTTATTTATTTTTGAGTTGTTTTTTGCTGTATTTAGAGTTTCTTTGTGAATATTTTTGCTTTAGGTACAAAAAGTTACAAACTTTCTATTAGTGCCGGTAGTTTTCAAATTTGAATAGTTTAAATTTTAAATTATTTGAAATTTGTGTGAATCACTAGTTTGTGAATAACTTAACTTTGAAAAAAGATTTTTCAGTGATTCTTTTTTCTTATGTTTAATATTAGTGTGTTTTATCATTATATTCAATTTGGTAATGCTTAGGTTATTTAAAAAATGAAATGCCTTTGTAACAGTTGAGTTTTCGTCGGAAACCCTGATACTTTGAAAGAGATTGTCCATTTTGTACACGAAGTGCATCCAGTTTTTGCCGTAACCCTCTCTACTTTTTTGCACATGCTATTTGGATGAAATTATGATACCATGCCAACTTTCAACCTTTTCTGAGTTTATTTGAAATGCTTTTCAATTTCAGGGTCATTTAGCTGGAAAAAATCAGTAAATGCATGAAAAGAATTTGTTTGCACATAAAATTTCTTCGTGTTTCAAATGCCAAAACACATAACTACCCTAACTATTACAGAGATTCCCTCCTGGGTGTGAAACACAGAAGAAAGTGATGATAGTGAAGCCGATCACATCCCAGATCTTTGGGTGTGAAACTTTTTCTTTGTGTGTGTCCCTTTGCGCCGTAGCCATGGAAAATCTTGATCATTTAATTGGATGCTCGGGTCAATATTCACTGTGAATGGAGCAATTTCATCAAACTTTTCATAATCTTCTGACATGTCTGTCTTGTCATCCACTCCCATGATGTTTCTTTTTCCTGAAAGAACTATGTGGCGCTTTGGCTCGTCGTATGATCCATTCACTTCCTTATCTTTTCTTTTTCTCGGCCTGGTAGACATGTCTTTCACATAAAAAACATGCGCCACATCATTGGCTAGAATGAATGGTTCGTCTGCATACGCAAGATTGTTGAGATCCACTATTGTCATTTCGTACTGCGGGTCTTCTGTTACCCCGCCTCGTGTCATATTTACCCATTTGCACCGAAACAAAGGGACCTTCAAATCACCTCCATAGTTAAGTTCCCATATGTCCTCTATGTAACCATAATATGTTTCCTTTCCCATCTTGGTTGTTGCATCAAAGCGGATACCACTGTTTTGGTTGGTTCTCTTCTTATCTTGGGCGATCGTGTAAAATGTATTCCCATTTATTTGGCACCCTTTGAAAGTCATTATATTCGAAGATGGTAATTGGGACAGCGAGTACAGGTCATTTTGAATATCGCCATCATTCAGGGCACGTTTCTGCAACCAACCGGTGAAAGTCCTTGTTTGTTCGCGTGTAATCCAGTCATCAGACTTCTCCGGGTGTTTGGAGTGTAGAAAATTCTTGTGTTCCTCCATATACGGAGCCACCAAGGCGGAATTCTGTAGAACTGTGTAGTGTGCTTCAGTGAGAGAATGCCCGTCCATACATATTATTTGATGCCCTCCTAGCGTGCCTTTTCCTTCGAGTCTGCCCTTATGCCGTGATTCAGGAACACCAATCGGCTTAAGGTCAGGAATAAAGTCAATACAAAACTCAATGACTTCCTCATTTTCATGGCCCTTCGAGATGCTTCCTTCTGGCCTAGCATGGTTATGAACATATTTCTTTAAGACTCCCATGAACCTCTCAAAGGGGAACATATTGTGTAGAAATATAGGACCCAAAACGTTAATCTCTTTGCAAAGGTGAACTAGGACATGCGTCATGATGTTGAAGAAGGATGGTGGGAACACTAACTCGAAACTGACAAGACATTGCACCAAATCATTCTGTAACCTTGGTATGATTTCTGGATCGATTACCTTCTGAGAGATTGCATTGAGGAATGCACATAGCTTCATAATGGCTAATCGAACGTTTTCCGTAGAAGCCCCCTCAATGCAACCGGAAGGAGTTGCGTCATAATCACGTGGCAGTCATGAGACTTTAGGTTCTGGAACTTTTTCTCTGCCATATTTATTATTCCCTTTATATTCGACGAGAAGCCAGACGGTACCTTCATGCTGAGCAGGCATTCAAATAAGATTTCCTTCTCTTCTTTGGTAAGAGCGTAGCTGGCCTGACCCTGATGTATGCCGTCTTTTCCGTGCATACGTTGCTGGTCCTCCCTTGCCTCTGGTGTATCTTTTGTCTTCCCATACACGCCCAAAAAGCCAAGCAGGGTCACGCAAAGATTCTTCATCACGTGCATCACGTCGATTGCGGAGCGGACCTCTAGGTCTTTCCAATATGACAGGTCCCAAAATATAGATTTATTCTTCCACATGGGTGCACGTCCGTCAGCGTCCTTCGGAATAGGTTGTCCGCCAGGACCCTTTCTAGAGATTACCTTCAAATCCTTGACCATATCATGTACATCAGCACCAGTATGGTGGCGAGGCTTCGTCCGGTGATCCGCTTCACCTTTGAAATGCTTGCCTTTCTTTCTTACGGGATGCCTTGTCGGAAGAAATCGACGATGTCCCAGGTACACATTCTTCCTACAACTATCCAAATATATATACTGTCGGTATCATCCAAACAGTGCGTGCATCCGCGGTATCCCTTGTTTGTCTGACTTGAAAGGTTACTGAGAGCAGGCCAATCATTGATGGTCACGAACAGCAACGCCTTTAGGTCAAATTCTTCCTGTCCGTGCTCATCCCACGCACGTACACCTGTTCCATTCCACAGCTGTAATAGTTCTTCAACTAATGGCCTTAGGTACACATCAATGTCGTTGCCAGGTTGCTTAGGGCCTTGTATGAGCACTGGCATCATAATGAACTTCCGCTTCATGCACAACCAAGGAGGAAGGTTATACAAACATAGAGTCATAGGCCACGTCTATGGTTGCTGCTCTGCTTCCCAAAAGGATTAATGCTATCTACTCTTAGAGCAAACCATACGTTCCTTGGGTCACTTGCAAACTCCTCCCAGTACTTTCTCTCGATTTTTCTCCACTGTGAACCGTCAGCGAGTACTCTCAACTTTCCGTATTTTTTACGGTCTTCTGCGTGCCACCGCATCGCCTTCGCAAGCTCTTTGTTTTGGAACAAACATTTCAACCGTGGTATTATAGGAGCATACCACATCACCTTGGCAGGAATCTTCTTCCTGGGGCGCTCGCCCTCGACATCACCAGGGTCATCGTGACTGATCTTATAACGCAATGCACCGCATACCGGGCAAGCGTTCAAATCCCTTGTCAGATACACCATTCTCTGCCTTCCATTAGGGCAGTAGAGGATGCAGTCATTAGGGCAGTCAGCCTTCTTTGCTTCATACGTACTCTCAGGCAATTCGTTGTCCTTTGGAAGCATATTCTTTATCATTACCAGCAACTTTCCAAATCCCTTGTCAGATACACCATTCTCTGCCTTCCATTGCAGCAATTCAAGTGTGGTGCCCAACTTTTTTTTGTCAGCTTCGCAATTTGGGTACAACAATTTCTTGTGATCCTCTAACATGCGTTGCAACTTCATCCTCTCCAGATCACTTGCGCAGTTTCTCTTTGCATCGGCAATGGCCTGACCTAGATCATCAGCGGGCTCATCTGATGCCTCTTCTTCAGCTTCTTCCCGCATTGCCGTCTCAGCTTCTTTCCCCATTGTTGTATCATCGTATTCAGGGAACCCATGGCCAGGATAGCCGTTGTCGTCCTCTTCTTCTTCATTATCTTCCATCATAACCCCTATTTCTCCGTGCTTGGTCCAAACATTATAGTGGGGCATGAAACCGGACTCACATAGGTGGACGTGAATGGTTCTTGACGTAGAGTAACTGTAGCCATTCTTACAGCCAGCACATGGACAAGGCACAAAACCATCCGCCCGCTTGTTTGCCTCAGCGGCAAGCAGAAAAGTATGCACGCAATTAATGAACTCGGGAGAGCATCGGTCATCATACATCCATTGTCGGCTCATCTTTTTTACACAACACCGAATAGACCAAATTAATACAAGTTCATACATAAAGTTCATATACAGCACTTAATTAAATGCAACGTACAAATAACTTTCTAGCTAAAGAATTTAAATGCAACAACAATGTGATCAAGATCGCAACTAAGGTAACAATTGATCCAACAGCATAATGATACCAAGCCACACTATCAATGGCATATTTTCTCATATTTCTAATCTTCAACCTCATTTTCTCCATCTTGATCTTGTGATCATCGACGACATCGGCAACATGCAACTCCAATTCCATCTTCTCCCCCTCAATTCTTTTCAATTTTATTTTCAAATACTCGTTTTCTTTTTCAACTAAATTTAACCTCTCGACAATTGGGTCGGTTGGAATTTCTGGTTCACATACCTCCTAGATAAAAATACCTATGTCAACTTGATGGGCATAATTTGTCATAAACATGAAATGCAATAACTAGTTTTAAAAGAGAATATACCACATCCGAATCATAACAAGGACGAGGGCCGACGGGGACGGATATCAAAACCATGGCACTATGTATAATAAACAACGTACGGGTAAGATAATTATCCGAGTAACTATATATCCAGATCACACAAACATCAATTTTGTAATGTAAAACATTCATGAACAAGAGTGATACGTCTCTAACATATCTATAATTTTTGATTGCTCCATGCTATATTATCTACTGTTTTGGGCAATATTGGGCTTTATTATCCACTTTTATATTATTTTTGGGACTAACCTATTAACCGGAGGCCCAGCCCAGATTTGCTGTTTTATGCCTATTTCAGTGTTTCGAGGAAAATGAATATCAGACGGAGTCAAAACGGAAAGAAATCAACTGGAGAAGTTATTTTTGGAAGGAAAGCAACCCAGGGAACTTGGAGTGCACGTCAGGGGAGATACGGGCTGCCCACGAAGGTGGGCCCCCCCCCCCCCCGGGCGCACCCCCTACCTCGTGGGGCCCCCGTAGCTCCTCCGATGTACCCCTTTCACCCGTATATACCTACTGTTGGGGAACGTAGTAATTTCAAAAAATTTCCTACGTACACACAAGATCATGGTGATGGCATAGCAACGAGAGGGGAGAGTGTTGTCCACGTACCCTCGTAGACCGTAAGCGGAAGCGTTATGACAACGCGGTTGATGTAGTCGTACGTCTTCACGATCCGACCGATCCAAGTACCGAACGTACGGCACCTCCGAGTTCAGCACACGTTCAGCTCGATGATGATCCCCGGGCTCCGATCCAGCAAAGCTTCGGGGATGAGTTCCGTCAGCACGACTGCGTGGTGACGATGATGATGCTCTACCGGCGCAGGGCTTCGCCTAAACTCCGCGACGATATGACCAAGGTGGAATATGGTGGAGGGGGGCACCGCACACGGCTAAGGAACGATCCGTAGATCAACTTGTGTTGTTGTGCCTTGAGGTGCCCCCTGCCCCCGTATATAAAGGAGCAAGGGGAGGGCCGGCCAAGGAGGAGGAGGCGCGCCCAAGGGGGGAGTCCTACTCCCACCGGGAGTAGGACTCCTCCTTTCCTAGTAGGAGTAGGAGAGAAGGAAGGGGAAGAGAGAAGGGAAGGAAGGAGGGGGTGCAGCCCCTCCCCCTAGTCCAATTCGGACTAGTGCTTGGGGGGGCGCGCGGCCTGCCCTAGGCAGCCCCACTCTCTTTCCCGTATGGCCCAATAAGGCCCAATACTTCTCCCCGGTGAATTCCCGTAACTCTCCGGTACTCCAATAAATACCCGAATCACTCGGAACCTTTCCGAACTCCGAATATAGTTGTCCAATATATCAATCTTTACGTCTCGACCATTTCGAGGCTCCTCGTCATGTCCCCAATCTCATCCGGGACTCCGAACTACTTCGGTACATCAAAACTCATAAATTCATAATATAACTGTCATCGTAACGTTAAGCGTGCGGACCCTACGGGTTCGAGAACTATGTAGACATGACCTAGAACTATTCTTGGTCAATAACCAATAGCGGAACCTGGATGCCCATATTGGTTCCTACATATTCTACGAAGATCTTTATCGGTCAAACCGCATAACAACATACGTTGTTCCCTTTGTCATCGGTATGTTACTTGCCCGAGATTTGATCGTCGGTATCCAATACCTAGTTCAATCTCGTTACCGGCAAGTCTCTTTACTCGTTACGTAATGCATCATTCCGTAACTAACTCATTAGCTACATTGCTTGCAAGGCTTATAGTGATGTGCATTACCGAGAGGGCCCAGAGATACCTCTCCGACAATCGGAGTGACAAAACCTAATCTCGAAATACGCCAACCCAACATGTACCTTTGGAGACACCTGTAGTACTCCTTTATAATCACCCAGTTACGTTGTGACGTTTGGTAGCACCCAAAGTGTTCCTGCGGTAAACGGGAGTTGCATAATTCTCATAGTTACAGGAACATGTATAAGTCATGAAGAAAGCAATAGCAATATACTAAACGATCAAGTGCTAGGATAACGGAATGGGTCATGTCAATCACATCATTCTCTTAATGATGTGATCCCATTAATCAAATGACAACTCATGTCTATGGCTAGGAAACTTAACCATCTTTGATTCAACGAGCTAGTCAAGTAGAGGCATACTAGTGACACTATGTTTGTCTATGTATTCACACATGTATTATGTTTCCGGTTAATACAATTCTAGCATGAATAATAAACATTTATCATGAAATAAGGAAATAAATAATAACTTTATTATTGCCTCTAGGGCATATTTCCTTCAGTCTCCCACTTGCACTAGAGTCAATAATCTAGTTCACATCGCTATGTGATTTAACACCAATATTCACATCTGCATGTAATTAATACCCATAGTTCACATAATCATGTGATCAACACCCAAAGGGTTAACTAGAGTCAATAAGTTAGTTCACATAGCTATGTGATTAATACCCAAAAGAGTACTATGGTGTGACCATGTTTTGCTCGTGAGAGAAGCTTAGTCAACGGGTCTGTCATATTCAGAGCCGTATGTATTTCGCAAATATTCTATGTCCACAATGCGCTGCATGGAGCTACTCTAGCTAATTGCTCCCACTTTCAATATGTATCCAGATTGAGACTTAGAGTCATCTGGATTGGTGTAAAAACTTGCATCGTTGTAACTTTTATGACGGGCTCTTTTATCACCTCCATAATCGAGAAACATCTCCTTAGTCCTCACTAAGGATATTCTTGACCCATGTCCAGTGATCTACTTATTAGATCAAAATTGTATTCCTTTGCCAAACACAGAGCAAGGTATACAATAGGTCTGGTTCACAGCATAGCATACTTTATAGAACCTATGACTGAGGCATAGGGAATGACTTTTCATTCTCTTTCTATTTTCTGCAATGGTCAGGTCTTGAGTCTTACTCAACTTCACACCTTGTAACACAGGCAAGAACTCCTTCTTTGACTGTTCCATTTTGAACTATTTCAAAAATTTATCAAGGTATGTACTCATTGAAACATCTTATCAAGCGTCTTGATCTATCTATATAGATCTTGATGCTCGATGTGTAAGCAGCTTCACCGAGGTCTTGCTTTGAAAAACTCTTATTCAAGTATCCTTTCATGCTATCTAGAATTTCCATATCATTTTCAATTAACAATATGTCATCCACATATAATATTAGAAATGCTACAAAGCTCCCACTCACTTTCTTGTAAATACAGGCTTCTTCAAAAGTCTGTATAAAACCATATGCTTTGATCAACTCGTCAAAGCGTATATTCCGACTCTGAGATGCTTGCACACTTTGTTAGCATCTTTAGGATTGACAAAAACTTTCTGGTTGCATCATATACAACTCTTCTTTAAGAAATCCATTAAGGAATGCAGTTTTGACATCCATTTGCCAGATTTCATAAAATGTGGCAATTGCTAACATGATTCAGACAGACTTAAGCTTCGATACGAGTGAGAAAATCTCATCGTATTCAACACCTTGAACTTGTTGAAAACATTTCGCAACAAGTCGAGCTTAGTAGATAGTAACACTACTATCAATGTCCGTCTTCCTCTTGAAGATCCATTTATTTAACATGGCTTGCTGATCATCCAGCAAGTCAATCAAAGTCCATACTTTGTTCTCATACATGGATCATATCTCAGATTTTATGGCCTCAAGCCATTTCATGGAATCTGGGCTCATCATCACTTCCTCATAGTTCGTAGGTTCATCATGGTCTAGTAACATGATTTCCAGAATAAGATTACCATACCACTCTGGTGCGGGTCTTAATCTGGAAGATCTACAAAGTTTGGTAGTAACTTGATCTGAAGCTTCATGATCATTATCATTAGCTTCCTCACTAATTGGTGTAGGAATCACTAGAACTGATTTTTGTGATGAACTACTTTCCAATTCGGGAGAAGGTACAATTACCTTATCAAGTTCTACTTTCCTCCCACTCACTTCTTTCAAGAGAAACTCCTTCTCTAGAAAGGATCCATTCTTAGCAAGGAATGTTTTGCCTTTGGATTTGTGATAGAAGGAGTACCCAACAGTTTCCTTTGGGTATTCTATGAAGACGCACTTATCCGATTTGGGTTCGAGCTTATCAGGTTGAAAACCTTTTTCATATAAGCATCGCAACTCCAAACTTTAAGAAACGACTGGTTAGGTTTAGTGCTAAACCATAGTTCATACGGTGTCGTCTCAACGGATTTAGATGGTGCCCTTTTAAACGTGAATGCAGCTGTCTCTAATGCACAACCCTAAAACGATAGTGGTAAAACCGATAAGAGACATCATAGATCGCACCATATCCAATAAAGTGCAGTTACGACGTTCGGACACACCATAACGTTGTGGTGTTCCAGGTGGCGTGAGCTGTGAAACTATTCCACATTGTTTTAATTGAAGACCAAACTCGTAACTCAAATATTCGTCTCCGCGATCAGATCATAGAAATTTTATTTTCTTGTTACGATGATTTTTCCACTTCACTCTGAAATTCTTTGAACCTTTCAATTATTTCAAACTTATGTTTCATCAAGTAGATATACCCATATCTGCTCAAATCATTTTGTGAAGGTCAGAAAATAACAATACTTGCCACGAGCATCAACACTCATTGGATCGCATACATCGTTATGTATTATTTCCAATAAGTCAGTAGCTTGTTCCATTGTTCCGGAGAACGGAGTTTTTAGTCATCTTGCCCAAAAGGCACGGTTCGCAAGCATCAAATGATTCATAACCAAGTGATTCCGAAAATCCATCTTTATGGAGTTTCTTCATGCGCTTTACACCGATATGACCCAAATGGCAGTGCCACAAATAAGTTGCACTATCATTATCAACTTTGCATTTTTGGCATCAATATTATGAATATGTGTATCACTACGATCGAGATCCAACAAACTATTTTCATTGGGTGTATGAACATCAAAGGTTTTATTCATTTAAACAGAACAACAATTATTCTCTGATTTTAAATGAATAACCGTATCGCAATAAACATGATCAAATCATGTTCATGCTCAACGCAAACGCCAAATAACATTTATTTAGATTCTACACAAATCTCGAAAGTATAGGGAGTGTGCGATGATGATCATATCAATCTTGGAACTATTTCCAACACACATTGTCAATTCACCCTCAACTAGTCTCTATTTATTCCATAACTCCTGTTTTGAGTTACTAATATTTAGCAACCGAACAAGTATCAAATACTCAGGGGCTACTATAAACACTAGTAAGGTATACATCAATAACCTGTATATCAAATATACCCTTGTTCACTTTGCCATCCTTCTTATCCACCAAATATTCAGGGTATTTCCGTTTCAAGTGACCATTTCCTTTGCAGTGTAAGCACTCAGTTTCAGGCTTTGGTCCAGCTTTGGTCTTCTTCATGGGAGTGACAACTTGTTTGCCATTCTACTTGAAGTTTCCCTTTCTTTCCCTTTGCCCTTTTCTTGAAACTAGTGGTCTTGTCAATCATCAACACTTGATGATCTTTCTTGATTTCTACCTTCGTCGATTTCAACATCACGAAGAGCTCGGGAATTGATTTCGTCATCCCTTGCATACTATAGTTCATCATGAAGTTCTAGTAACTTAGTGATGGTGACTAGAGAATTTTGTCAATCACTATCTTATCTGGAAGATTAACTCCCACTTGATTGAAGTACCCAGACAATCTAAGCACATGCTTACTAGTTGAGCGATTCTCCTCCATCTTTTAGCTATAGAACTTGTTGGAGACTTCATATCTCTCAACTCGGGTATTTGCTTGAAATATTAACTTCAATTCCTGGAACATCTCATATGGTCCATGACGTTCAAAACATCTTTGAAGTCCCGATTCTAAGCCGTAAAGCATGGTGCACAAAACTATCAAGTAGTCATCATATTGAGCTAGCCAAACGTTCATAATGTCTGCATCTGCTCCTACAATAGGTCTGTCACCTAGCGGTGCATTAAGGACATAATTTTTCTATGCAGCAATGAGGATAAACCTCAGATCACGGATTCAATCCGCATCATTGCTACTAACATCTTTCAAAAAAAATTCCTCTAGGAACATATCAAAATAAACATATGAAAGTAACAGCGCAAGCTATTGATCTACACATAATTTGCAAAATACTACCAGGACTAAGTTCATGATAAATTTAAGTTCAATTAATCATATTACTAAAGAACTCCCACTTAGACAGACATCTCTCTAGTCATCTAAGTGATTACGTGATCCAAATCAACTAAACCATGTCCGATCATCACGTGAGATGGAGTAGTTTCAATGGTGAACATCATTATGTTGATTATGTTGATCATATCTACTATATGATTCACGCTCAACCTTTCGGTCTCCGTGTTCCGAGGCCATATCTATATATGCTAGGCTCGTCAAGTTTAACCCGAGTATTCCGCGTGTGCAACTGTTTTTCCCCCGTTGTATTTGAACGTAGAGCCTATCACACCCGATCATCACGTGGTGTCTCAGCACGAAGAACTTTTGCAACGGTGCATACTCAGGGAGAACACTTCTTGATAATTTAGTGAGAGATCATCTTAAAATGCTACCGTCAATCAAAGCAAGATAAGATGCATAAAGGATAAACATCACATGCAATCAATATAAGTAATATGATATGGCCATCATCATCTTGTGCTTGTGATCTCCATCTCCGAAGCACCGTCGTGATCACCATCGTCACCGGCGCGACACCTTGATCTCCATCGTAGCATCATTGTCGTTACGCCATCTATTGCTTCTACGACTATCGCTACCGCTTAGTGATAAAGTAAAGCAATTACAGGGCGTTTGCATTTCATACAATAAAGCGACAACCATATGGCTCCTGCCAGTTGCCGATAACTTCGGTTACAAAACATGATCATCTCATAGAATAAAATATAGCATCACGTCTTGACCATATCACATCACAACATGCCCTGCAAAAACAAGTTAGACATCCTCTACTTTGTTGTTGCAAATTTTACGTGGCTGCTACGGGCTTTAGCAAGAACCATTCTTACCTACGCATAAAAACCACAATGATAGTTCGTCAAGTTGGTGCTGTTTTAACCTTCGCAAGGACCGGGCGTAGCCACACTCGATTCAGCTAAAGTGAGAGAGACAGACACCCGCCAGCCACCTTTAAGCACGAGTGCTCGCAATGGTGAAACCAGTCTCGTGTAAGCGTACGCGTAATGTCGGTCCAAGCCGCTTCATCTCACAATACCGCCGAACCAAAGTATGACATGCTGGTAAGCAGTATGACTTGTATCGTCCACAACTCACTTGTGTTCTACTCATGCATATAACATCAACGCATAAAACCTAGGCTCGGATGCCACTGTTGGGAACGTAGTAATTTCAAAAAGTTTCCTACGTACACACAAGATCATGGTGATGGCATAGCAACGAGAGGGGAGAGTGTTGTCCACGTACCCTCGTAGACCGTAAGCGGAAGCGTTATGACAACGCGGTTGATGTAGTCGTACGTTTTCACGATCCGACCGATCCAAGTACTGACCGTACGGCACCTCCGAGTTCAGCACACGTTCAGCTCGATGATGATCCCCGGGCTCCGATCCAGCAAAGCTTCGGGGATGAGTTCCGTGAGCACGACGGAATGGTGACGATGATGATGCTCTACCGGCGCAGGGCTTCGCCTAAACTCCGCGACGATATGACCGAGGTGGAATATGGTGGAGGGGGGCACCGCACACGGCTAAGGAACGATCCGTAGATCAACTTGTGTTGTTGTGCCTTGAGGTGCCCCCCTGCCCCCGTATATAAAGGAGCAAGGGGAGGGCCGGCCAAGGAGGAGGAGGCACGCCCAAGGGGGGAGTCCTACTCCCACCGGGAGTAGGACTCCTCCTTTCCTAGTAGGAGTAGGAGAGAAGGAAGGGGAAGAGAGAAGGGAAGGAAGGAGGGGGTGCGGCCCCTCCCCCTAGTCCAATTCGGACTAGGCCTTGGGGGGGCGCGCGGCCTGCCCTAGGCAGCCCCTCTCTCTTTCCCGTATGGCCCAATAAGGCCCAATACTTCTCCCCGGCGAATTCCCGTAACTCTCCGGTACTCCGATAAATACCCGAATCACTCGGAACCTTTCCGAACTCCGAATATAGTCGTCCAATATATCAATCTTTATGTCTCGACCATTTCGAGACTCCTCGTCATGTCCCCGATCTCATCCTGGACTCCGAACTCCTTCGGTACATCAAAACTCATAAACTCATAATATAACTGTCATCGTAACGTTAAGCGTGCGGACCCTACGGGTTCAAGAACTATGTAGACATGACCTAGAACTATTCTTGGTCAATAACCAATAGCGGAACCTGGATGCCCATATTGGTTCTTACATATTCTACGAAGATCTTTATCGGTCAAACCGCATAACAACATACGTTGTTCCCTTTGTCATCGGTATGTTACTTGCCCGAGATTTGATCGTCGGTATCCAATACCTAGTTCAATCTCGTTACCGGCAAGTCTCTTTACTCGTTACGTAATGCATCATTCCGTAACTAACTCATTAGCTACATCGCTTGCAAGGCTTATAGTGATGTGCATTACCGAGAGGGCCCAGAGATACCTCTCCGACAATCGGAGTGACAAAACCTAATCTCGAAATACGCCAACCCAACATGTACCTTTGGAGACACATGTAGTACTCCTTTATAATCACCCAGTTACGTTGTGATGTTTGGTAGCACCCAAAGTGTTCCTCCGGTAAACGGGAGTTGCATAATTCTCATAGTTACAGGAACATGTATAAGTCATGAAGAAAGCAATAGCAATATACTAAACGATCAAGTGCTAGGCTAACGGAATGGGTCATGTCAATCAAATCATTCTCCTAATGATGTGATCCCATTAATCAAATGACAACTCATGTCTATGGCTAGGAAACTTAACCATCTTTGATTCAACGAGCTAGTCAAGTAGAGGCATACTAGTGACACTATGTTTGTCTATGTATTCACACATGTATTATGTTTCCGATTAATACAATTCTAGCATGAATAATAAACATTTATCGTGAAATAAGGAAATAAATAATAACTTTATTATTGCCTCTAGGGCATATTTCCTTCACCTACCTACCCTAAAACTTCCAGAACAGAAGATATATCGGGAGTTCCACTGCCGCAAGCCTCTGTAGCCACCAAAAACCTCTCGGGAGCCCGTTCTGGCACCCTGCCAGAGGGGGATCCCATCACCGGTGGCCATCTTCATCATCCCGGCGCTATCCATGACGAGGAGGGAGTAGTTCACCCTCGGGGCTGAGGGTATGTACCAGTAGCTATGTGTTTGATCTCTCTCTCTCTCGTGTTCTCTCTCGTGTTCCTCTATGGCACGATCTTGATGTATCCCAAGCTTTGCTATTGTAGTTGGATCTTACGATGTTTCTCCCCCTCTACTCTCTTGTGATGAATTGAGTTTCCCCTTTGAAGTTATCTTATCGGATTGAGTCTTTTATGAGAACACTTGATGTATGTCTTGTCGTGATTATCTGTGGTGACAATGGGATATCATGTGCCACTTGATGTATGTTTTGGTGATCAACTTGCGGGTTTCATGACATTGGGAACCTATGCATAGGGGTTGGCACACGTTCTTGACTCTCCAGTAGAAACTTTGGGGCACTCTTTGAAGTACTTTTATGTTGGTTGGATGAATCTGAGATTGTGTGATGCATACCGTATAATCATGCCCACGGATACTTGAGGTGACAATGGAGTATCTAGGTGGCATTAGGGTTTTGGTTGATTTGTGTCTTAAGGTGTTATTCTAGTACGAACTCTTCTATAGATTGATCCGAAAGAATAACTTTGAGGTGGTTTCGTACCCTACCATAATCTCTACGTTTGTTCTCCACTATTAGTGGCTTCAGAGTGACTCTTTGTTGCATGTTGCGGGCTTGTTATATGATCTATCTATGTTATTATTGATGAGAGAACTTGCACTAGTGAAAGTATGAACCCTAGGCCTTGTTTCCTATCATTGCAATACCATTTACGCTCACTTTTATCTTTAGTTACCTTGCTGTTTTTATTATTTCAGATTACAAATATCTATATCTACCATCCATTTTGCACTTGTATCACCATCTCTTCGCCGAACTAGTGCACCTATACAATTTGGCAGGGTGTGTTGGGGACACAAGAGACTCTTTGTTATTTGGTTGCAGGGTTGCTTGAGAGAGACCATCTTCATCCTACCCTCCTACGGATTGATAAACCTTAGGTCATCCACTTGAGGGAAATTTGCTACTGTCCTACAAACCTGTGCACTTGCAGGCCCAACAACGTCTACAAGAAGAAGGTTGTGTAGTAGACATCAAGCTCTTTTCTGGCGCCGTTGCCAGGGAGGTGAGTGCTTGAAGGTATATCTTTAGATCTTGCAATCGAATCTTTTTGTTTCTTGTTTTAGCACTGGTCTAGTTTATAAAAGAAAATTACAAAAAAATGGAATTAAGGATGCCTCATATGCTTCATCTTTTTAATATCTTTCGTGAGTATGATGGAAAGGAAAATTGTGCCAAAGTGCTAGAAGAAGAATTACATAGAATGCTTGGCATGAAATATGTGAATGATGAGCATGATTGCAATGTTGTTAGTATGAATTCCTTGAATATCCATGATGCTAATGATATGCAAAGCCACAAGCTTGGGGAAGCTATGTTTGATGAAGATGATATTTTTTGTCTCCCAAGCTTTGTTGAGAAAATTTACTATGATGAAAGCATGCCTTCTATCTATGATGATTATTGTGATGACACGTATGCTTTAAAGAATAATGATAACCATGAAACTTTTCATCTTGATCTTAATTTTCAATCATATGATAGTTATTTTGTTGAGTTTGCTCCCACTACTATTGATGAGAAGAATTTTGCTTATGTGGAGAGTAGTAAATTTTCTATGCTTGTAGGTCATGAAAAGAATGCTTTAGGTGCTGGTTATATTGTTGAATTCATTCATGATGCTACTGAAAATTATTATGAGGGAGGAACTTATGCTTGTAGGAATTGCAATAATATCAAGTTTCCTCTCTATGTGCTTAAATTTTTGAAGCTATGCTTGTTTTACCTTCCTATGCTAGTTGATTATTGTTCCCATAAGTTGTTTGCTCACAAAATCCCTATGCATAGGAAGTGGGTTAGACTTAAAAGTGCTAGTCATATGCTTCATGATGCTCCCGTTATGTTTCAATTCTTATCTTTTATGTGAGCATCATCGTCATCATCATGCCTAGCTAGAAAGGCACTAAACAAAAGCGCTTGTTGGGACACAACCCAATATGTATCCTTACTGTTTTTGTGTAGTAATCATGTTTTATAGCTTTTGTTTCAATAAAGTGTCAAGTAAGACCTTTAGGATAGCTTATGGTGATAGTTGTGTTGATCCTGCTGAAAATCAGAAACTTTTGCACCCAGTACTTTAGTTTTGTTAATTCACATAAACGTGATTCGGATCTGATTCTTTTTGCTATGGATTGGTACACGAATTTCTTAGGACTTCCTAATTTGGTAGGAGTTTTGGAGTTCCAGAAGTATACGTTTGATACAGATTATTACATACTGTTCTGTTTTTGACAGATTCTGTTTTCTATGTGTTGTTTGCTTATTTTGATGGCTATGAGTAGTATCGGAGGGTATGAACCATAGATAATTTGAAGTACAGTAGATATTACACCAATATGAATTTATAATGAGTTAATTACAGTACCAATGTGGTGGTTTTGTTTTCTTTCACTAACGGAGCTTATAAGATTTCCTGTTGAGTTTTGTGTTGTGAAGTTTTCAAGTTTTGGGTAAAGATTTGATGGACTATGGAATAAGGAGTGGAAAGAGCCTAAGCTTGGTGATTTCCAAGGCACCCCAAGGTAATATTTAAGGACAACCAAGAGCCTAAGCTTGGGGATGCCCCGGAAGGCATCCCCTCTTTCGTCTTCGTTCATCGGTAACTTTACTTGGAGCTATATTTTTATTCACCACATGATATGTGTTTTGCTTGGAGCGTCATTTTCTTGTGTTAGTTTTTGCTTTCTGTTAGTTATAATAATGTTTTGCATCTTTATTTTCAATAAAAAAAGTCAAGGATAGCCTTTGCCATGCTTATTTTGCTAGTATACATGTTGCTGTTTGAAAACAGAAAGTTTACCATTGTTGAAAAAATTCCCTAGAAAAGTCAGAGCATGGTATAATGTTGAATCTTTTTGCATATTGAGATCTGATAAATTTATTACAGTGGGAATTTTAGTTCATAATTTTTGGAGTCAGGGAAGTATTGATACTCTTGCATTCTTTACAGACTGTACTGTTTTGGCAGATGCTGTTATGGTTGCATTGTTTGCATATGTTTGCTTGATTAATGATTCTATTTGAGGATAGGAGTATTAAATATGCAGAGTCATTTAGTATGCAATGTTGAATAATAATGTTAGTGATTTGTTACAGTAGAAAATGATAAGGTTTTGCATTGGTTTATACTAACCTATCTCACGAGTTCTTGTTGAGTTTGTTGTGAATGAAGCTTTTGATAAAAAGAGAAACCATGATATGAGAGGAATTAAGGAGACACAAAATCTCAAGCTTGGGGATGCCCAAGGCACCCCAAGATAATATTTCAAGAAGTCTCAAGCATCTAAGCTTGTGGATGCCCCGGTAGGCATCCCACCTTTCTTCTTCAACAACTATCGGTTAGTATCGATTGAGCCTAAGTTTTTGCTTCTTCACATGAGTTGTGATATTCTTGTAATGTAGTTTTCTTTAGATTTTCTTGCTGTTTGAATAAAGTATCAAGATCTGAAATTATTAAATGGGAGAGTCTTCACATAGTTGCACACTTATTCGACTACTTATTGATCTTTACTTATATATTTCGGAGTAGTTTGTCATTTGCTCTAGTGCATCACTTATATCTTTTAGAGCACGTTGATGGATTTGTTTTATAGAAACTATTGATCTCTCATGCTTCACTTAGATTATTTTGAGAGTCTTAAATAGCATGGTAATTTTCTTAAACAATCCTAATATGCTAAGCATACAGGATTTGTAAGAATTCTTATGAGTGTGTTGAATACTATGAGAAGTTTGATGCTTGATAATTGTTTTGAGATATGAAGATGGTGATATTAGAGTCATGCTAGTTGAGTAGTTGTGAATTTGAGAAATACTTGTGTTAAAGTTTGTGATTCCCGTAGCATGCACGTATGGTGAACCGTTATGTGATGAACTCGGAGCATGATTTATTTATTGATTGTCCTCCTTATGAGTGGCGGTCGGGGACGAGCGATGGTCTTTTCCTACCAATCTATCCCCCTAGGAGCATGCCCGTAATACTTTGCTTTGATAACTTCTAGATTTTTGCAACAAGTATATGAGTTCTTTTGATTAATGTTGAGTCCATGGATTATACGCACTCTTCCATCCTTCCACCATTGCTAGCCTCTTCGGTACCGTCCATTGCCCTTTCTCACCTTGAGAGTTGGTGCAAACTTCACCGGTGCATCCAAACCTCGTGATACGATACGCTCTATCACACATAAACCTCCTTATATCTTCCTCAAAACAGCCACCATACCTACCTATTATGGCATTTCCATAGCCATTCCGAGATATATTGCCATACAACTTTCCACCGTTCCGATCATCATCATGACATACTTTACTTTTGTCATATTGCCATCGCATGATCATGTAGTTGACATCGTATTTGTGGCGAAGCCACCATGCATTAATTTTTATACATGTCACTCTTGATTCATTGCACCATCCCGGTACACCGCCGGAGGCATTCATATAGAGTCATATCTTGTTCTAGTTTCGAGTTGTAATCCTTACGTTGTAATCAATAGAAGTGTGATGATCATCATTATTAGAGCATTGCCCAATCAAAAAAAGGCCAAAAAAAAGAAAGGCCCAAAAAAAAGAAAATAAATAAAAAGGGACAATGCTACTATCCTTTTACCACACTTGTGCTTCAAAGTAGCACCAAGATCTTCATGATAGAGAGTCTCTCATTTTGTCACTTTCATATACTAGTGGGAATTTTTCATTATAGAACTTGGCTTGTATATTCCAGTGATGGGCTTCCTCAAACGCCCTAGGTCTTCGTGAGCAAGCGAGTTGGATGCACACCCACTTAGTTTCTTTTGTTAAGCTTTCATATACTTATAGCTCTAGTGCATCTGTTGCATGGCAATCCCTACTCACTCACATTGATATCTATTGATGGGCATCTCCATAGCCCGTTGATACGCCTAGTTGATGTGAGACTATCTTCCCTCTTTTGTCTTCTCCACAACCACCCTTCTATTCCACATATAGTGCTATATCCATGGCTCACGCTCATGTATTGCGTGAAGATTGAAAAAGTTTTGAGAATGTTAAAGTATGAAACAATTGCTTGGCTTGTCATCGGGGTTGTGCATGATTTAAATATTTTGTGTGGGGAAGATGGAGCATAGCCAGACTATATGATTTTGTAGGGATAACTTTCTTTGGCCATGTTATTTTGAGAAGACATAATTGCTTAGTTAGTATGCTTGAAGTATTATTATTTTTATGTCAATATGCACTTTTGTCTTGAATCTTTCGGTTCTGAATATTCTACCACAAGTAAGAAGAATTACATTGAAATTATGCCAAAGTATCAGCCTGCATCAAAATTTCTTTTTTATCATTTACCTACTCGAGGACGAGCAAGAATTAAGCTTGGGGATGCTTGATACGTCTCCAACGTATCTATAATTTTTGATTGCTCCATGCTATATTATCTACTGTTTTGGGCAATATTGGGCTTTATTATCCACTTTTATATTATTTTTGGGACTAACCTATTAACCGAGGGCCCAGCCCAGATTTGCTGTTTTATGCCTATTTCAGTGTTTCGAGGAAAAGGAATATCAGACGGAGTCAAAACGGAACGAAATCAATTGGAGAAGTTATTTTTGGAAGGAAAGCAACCCAGGGAACTTGGGGTGCACGTCAGGGGAGATACAGGCTGCCCACGAGGGTGGGGGACGCCCCCCCCCCCGGGCGCACCCCCTGCCTCATGGGGGCCCCGTAGCTCCTCCGACGTACCCCTTTCACCCATATATACCTACGTACCTAAAACTTCCAGAACAGAAGATAGATCGGGAGTTCCGCCGCTGCAAGCCTCTGTAGCCACCAAAAACCTCTCGGGAGCCCGTTCCGGCAGCCTGCTGGAGGGGGATCCCATCACCGGTGGCCATCTTCATCATCCCGGCGCTATCCATGACGAGGAGGGAGTAGTTCACCCTCGGGGCTAAGGGTATGTACTAGTAGCTATCTGTTTGATCTCTCTCTCTCTCTCTCGTGTTCCTCTATGGCACGATCTTGATGTATCCCGAGCTTTGCTATTGTAGTTGGATCTTACGATGTTTCTCCCCCTCTACTCTCTTGTGATGAATTGAGTTTCCCCTTTGAAGTTATCTTATCGGATTGAGTCTTTTATGAGAACACTTGATGTATGTCTTGCCGTGATTATCTGTGGTGACAATGGGATATCATGTGCCACTTGATGTATGTTTTGGTGATCAACTTGCGGGTTCTGTGACATTGGGAACCTATGCATAGGGGTTGGCACACGTTCTTGACTCTCCGGTAGAAACTTTGGGGCACTCTTTGAAGTACTTTTATGTTGGTTGGATGAATCTAAGATTGTGTGATGCATATCGTATAATCATGCCCACGGATACTTGAGGTGACAATGGAGTATCTAGGTGACATTAGGGTTTTGGTGTATTTGTGTCTTAAGGTGTTATTCTAGTACGAACTCTTCTATAGATTGATCCGAAAAAATAACATTGAGGTGGTTTTGTACCCTACCATAATCTCTACGTTTGTTCTCCGCTATTAGTGGCTTTGCAGTGACTCTTTGTTGCATGTTGAGGGCTTGTTATATGATCTATCTATGTTATTATTGTTGAGAGAACTTGCACTAGTGAAAGTATGAACCTTAGGCCTTGTTTCCTATCACTGCAATACCGTTTACGCTCACTTTTATCTTTAGTTACCTTGCTGTTTTTATTATTTAAGATTACAAATATCTATATCTACCATCCATTTTTCACTTTTATCACCATCTCTTCGCCGAACTAGTGCACCTATACAATTTACCATTGTATTGGGTGTGTTGGGGACACAAGAGACTCTTTGTTATTTGGTTGCAGGGTTGCTTGAGAGAGACCATCTTCATACTACGCCTCCTACGGATTAACAAACCTTAGGTCATCCGCTTGAGGGAAATTTTCTACTATCCTACAAACCTATGCACTTGCAGGCCCAACAACGTCTACAAGAAGAAGGTTGTGTAGTAGACATCAAAGAGCCTCACCACAAGGTGGTGCCGGCGACGGGACGGTGCGGGCGATCGACAGTGGTTACGACGGAGATTTAGAAGGCACTAAGTAAACCACACCTACATATGCAAACTAAGTGTTATTTTTGACCTCAAATTGCATATAAATCAAATACTAGCAAATATAATTCCTCCCAAATTAATCACTATACAAAGCATTGCAAGAGCTAATCTAGCAATGAGAGTTGAAAGTACAAAGTTGCTAACCTTTGTGATCATTTGAATGGATGGGGGCCTTCAAATCTTGACAAATTTTGGGCAAAATTTGTGAGGAGCTCGAGGAAGAGAGGGGAAGAACAGAGGAAGTGAGGGGAAAGGGGAAGAACAGAGTGGATCGGGTGGATGAAGGGTTTATGTAAGTCGACCTTTAGTACCGGTTCGTGCCATGAACCGGTACTAAAGGTGCTGGATGGGCCCCAGACTGAGAACATCCTACCACCATTCTCTTTAGCACAGGTTCGTGGCACGAACCGGTGCTAAAGGTTCGCCACGAACCAGTACTAATGAGAACGGCCGGCTAGCCGTTGGAACCGGCACTAATGGACACATTAGTGCCGGCTCAAAATCAAACCGACACTAATGTGTCTCAGATTTGCCCCTTTTTCTACTAGTGATAGGAAAAGCCAATACTATCAAGGAGGGATGAGGTGTTGCTTAATGGCTTTCTTGCTCAAAATTCTTAGTGATATGCTCCAAAGCCCTCAACTACTTTCTCATATCCACATATGACCTAAACCAAAAGTCCAACTTGGCCCCACCGATTCTTTCCATCCGGCGCCACCGAGTTCAGATGTCATACCCACTGCCACAAACCCTAGGCAAATCGGTCTCACCGATAGGGATCTCGGTCTCACCGAGATGGGGTTGTAATCTCTCTGTTTCCATTCATAACGTTTCGGTCAAACCGAGATGAGCGATCGGTCTCACTGAGATTACAATGCAAACTCTCTGTTTCCTTTTCGTAATGTTTCGGTCTTACCGAGATGAGCGAATCGGTCCCATCGAGTTTGCTTGACCAACCCTCTGGGTGTCCATTACCAAAATCGGTCCCACCGAGTTTGAGTAATCGGTCTCACCGAGATTACGTTATGCCCTAACCTAACCATATCGGTCCTACCGAGTTGCATGTCGGTCCCACCGAAAATCCTAATAGTCACATTATTTGCTAAATCGGTCCGACTGAGTTTCACGATTTGGTCCCACCGAGATTGGTAAGTTGTGTGTGACGGTTAGATTTTGTGTGGAGGCTATATATACCCCCTCCACCCACTCTTCATTCGTGGAGAGAGCCATCAGAACATGCCTACACTTCCAACATACATTTTCTGAGAGAGAACCACCTACACTTGTGTTGAGACCAAGATATTCCATTCCTACCATATGAATCTTGATCTCTAGCCTTCCCCAAGTTGCTTTCCACTCAAATCTTCTTTCCACCAAATCCAAACCCTGAGAGAGAGAGTTGAGTGTTGGGGAGACTATCATTTGAAGCACAAGAGCAAGGAGTTCATCATCAACACACCATTTGTTACTTCTTGGAGAGTGGTGTCTCCTAGATTGGCTAGGTGTCACTTGGGAGCCTCCGACAAGATTGTGGAGTTGAACCAAGGAGTTTGTAAGGGCAAGGAGATTGCCTACTTCGTGAAGATCTACCCTAGTGAGGCAAGTCCTTCGTGGGCGATGGCCATGGTGGGATAGACAAGGTTGCTTCTTCATGGACCCTTCGTGGGTGGAGCCCTCCGTGGACTCGCGCAGCCGTTACCCTTCGTGGGTTGAAGTATCCATGAACGTGGATGTATGATAACACCACCTATCGGAACCACGACAAAAACATCCGTGTCTCCTATTGCGTTTGCACTCTCCAAACCCTTCCCTTTACATTCTTGCAAGTTGCATGCTTTACTTTCTGCTGCTCATATACTCTTTGCATGCTTGCTTGAATTGTGTTAAGATTGCTTGAACCATGCTAAGTTGCTAAAATCTGCCAAGAACTAAAATTGGGAAAAGGATAGATTTTTATTTGGTTAAGTAGTCTAATCTCCCCCCCTCTAGACATACTTTTGATCCTACAAGTGGTATCAGAGCCTTGGTCTCCATTTGCTTTGATCTCCATAGCTTTTGGTGGTCATAGCCTTGGTTTCACAACCTAGGAGAGTATGGTGTCTAGCGAGGGAAATTACCACCATAGAGGTCCTTACTTTGATGGTACTAATTTTGCTAGTTGGAAGCATAAGATGAAAATGCATATTCTTGGACATAACCCTGCCGTTTGGGCTATTGTGTGTATTGGCTTGCAAGGTGAATTCTTTGATGGGAGAGAACCAAACCGTGAAGCTACTGCAGAAGATGCAATACAACGCTCAAGCTTGTGATATCCTCTTCAATGTATTGTGCCTTGAAGAATTCAACAAAATTAGCCATCTTGAGAATGCAAAGAAAATTTGGGATACTTTGATTGATATGCATGAAGGTACCGACTCCGTCAAGGAATCCAAGTTGGATGTGCTTCAAAGTCAGCTTGACAAGTTCAAAATCAAGGATGGTGAAGGTGTCGCTGAAATGTACTCTAGGCTTGCTCCTATCACAAATGAGATTGCCGGCTTAGGAAGTGAAGAGATGACCAAAAAATTTATCATCAAGAAGATCCTAAGAGCTTTGGACGGAAAATATGATACCGTGTGCACATTGATCCAAATGATGCCCAATTACAAAGATCTCAAGCCAACGGAAGCAATTGGAAGAATTGTTGCTCATGATATGTCACTCAAGGATAAGGAGGAGCTCCACAAAAAGTCAAGTGGTGCTTACAAAGCCTCATGTGAAGCTCCCACATCATCAAGTGAGAAACAAACCTTCAATGAAGAATTGAGCCTAATGGTGAAGAACTTCAACAAGTTCTACAAGAGTAGAAGCAAGGAGAGAAGTTCCAAGTCAAGGTCATACAATGACAAAAGATCTTCTAGTCATGAGCGTAATTGCTACAATTGTGGAAGACCCGGACACTATTCCAATGAGTGTACGGCACCCTACAAAAGAAGAGAAGATTCTCCAAAAAGAAGAAGTAGAAGAGAAGAATCACCATCAAGAGAAAGAAGGAGTAGAGATGATCGTTATGAACAAAGAACATCCCGGAGAAGCAAGGATTCGGAAAGGAAGGACAAGTCATCAAGGAGCTACACAAAACGAAGACATCAAGCTCATGTTGGTGAATGGGTATCCGGCACCGACTCCGACAATCACTCTGAGAGAAGCTATCACTCCGACTCCGAATATACTCAAGATGAAGGTGTTGCCGGTCTAGCACTTGTGTCTACCAACTCCTACGACATATTTGATTCACCAAATGAAGGACTTGGAAGATGATTCATGGCTAAAGGCCCAAAGGTATCACACCCCGAGTATGTTGATTTCAATAGTGATGAAGATGAATTGTTAGGTGTTGATGATTTACTTGTTGACAACTCTAGTGATGAATACTATGATGAAACGTTAATTAATCATGCTAATCAAGATAAAACGAATGACAATGATAAGGAGAAGATTGAGCACCTAACTAAAGAACTAAACGCTCTTAAGTTAGCTCATGAAACTATCTTAGAAGATCATCGAGAACTTTTAAGGACTCATGAGAAGTTACGTTTCGAAAAGCTCAACCTTGAGCAAGAGCATGAGTTCTTAAAGGCAATCAAATGATGATCTTTGTAAGATAAGTTCTTCTTACATTGCCAAGTGTTTACTCTTATCCACTTACATGCCTCGGGTCAAGTCTAGTAATAAGAACAAGAAAGATTCTTCCTCTAGTAGTAACAATATCATGCTAAATCCAATGTTGTTGCTTCTAGTAGTTCTCTTGATTCCACTAATGATTCTCTTAGTCGAGTTACAATTGAGCAAGAAAATAGCTTATTGAAGGGAATTATAGAGAAAGGTGTTTACAAGAGTCTTGCTGGGAGTAAGCAATTTGAGGAAATTGTACGCAAGCAAGGAAGGCACCGGAAGAACCAAGGTGTTGGTTTTGAATGAAAGTTAAATGCCAATGGAGTTGAGTGGGAAGAAGATCAATACCCCAAGACGAAGTTTGTTCCTCAACAAGAGAAGTATGATCCTACTTCCTTCAAAGGGACACAAGCTCAAGATGATCTTCCACCACAAGACCACAAGCAAAAATGCAAGGACAAGCTTCAAGAGGAGATTGATGCATTTGAAGAAGCTCCTAAGGCCTTGGTCAAGTGGGTTCCCAAGACTACGTCAAGTTCTACTTCATCAAGTACAACTACAATTCCAAGGATTCCCATCAAGATGATCTGGATTCCGAAGAAGAAGAACTAGAGAGTTCTTGAGG
This sequence comes from Triticum dicoccoides, assembly GCF_002162155.2. NCBI lineage: Eukaryota > Viridiplantae > Streptophyta > Magnoliopsida > Poales > Poaceae > Triticum > Triticum dicoccoides. The sequence goes on from NC_041393.1 coordinate 132,579,785, forward strand.
GTGACTCCGCCAACATATTTCACTCATATCATTTTGGCAAGGACAAGTGCAATCAACTTCCACATCTTGCACTAGTTCAAGGAGTCACAAACCCTCTTGTTAGTAAGACAAGGGACAAGGTAACATAATGCTTTCATGGACATCATCTTGTGTGTGCATCACTCTATGTCTATGGATATCCTTGTTTGTTCCTTGTGGGACTAACCCATGTAGGTATTGAAAGTGCAACTCACTCCAAAGGATTGCTCCAAATGATCTACATCAACATTGAGCATCCACATCTTCAACACCTACATGAACTCATCATCAACAAAACCCAAGGTTAGTTCATCCCTCTTAGGGGGGATCTCACATCTAGGGGGAGCTTTACTCTAAGAATTGAGCTAAAGCAACTCTAATGGTGTGAACACAACAATGCTTTATGTAAAAGTGGTAACCCCACTTTTTCTTAAACGATGAGTATGACCTATGATCAAATGTTCTCATTTGACTCCTAAGTCAATATACTCATATATAGATGACCTAGTCATCGCCAATTGCTTGATAGATGCTAGAATGGTTGTGCATGCTTTGCCACATATTTCATTTGTCATTTTATTATGTGAGCATGTTGGTTGCATATTTTACTCATTCGAGGACATCCACTTGTTGCTTTAATTGTTTGGTTTCTTTTCTTTTGCCAAGTGGATGGACAAGAATGCCTAAGAACCTTCTCTAGCTATCTATGCTTTTCTTGTCTCAAACTCTATTCATGCTACATCACAAAGTTTGATCAAGTCAGATTTGAACCACTCTGTGTGAGGAGCACTCGGAGTCCCCGATTCGTCATAGACTTAAACTTCCAAAACCTCTTTGTGCATTTCGGTCTGACCGATCCATCCATTTCGGTCACACTGAGATCACTAAGTTGTTCTAGGTTTTCAATCTCGATGCAACCGATTTGAACTTTTCGGTCACACCGAGTTGCAGTAACTGCTTGCAGTTATGCATCTCGGTGCCACCGAGTTGTTCCACTCGGTCACACCAACAGGGTTAGGCTATATATATACCCCCGGGCCAAAATTTGGAAATTTTTCCGAACCTCTTCGCCCGCGCACTGCCTGCTCTGTTTCCTCGGGTCCCCGAGTCGTCCTCCTCATCGCCAGTGACATCTCACCGCTGGTCTCCGCCGCTGTCAACGGGATTCAACTCCACCGTTGCCGCCGTAGCAAATCCATCGCCGAACTAGGGTATGGGTTTGAAACCTTGCGCTATTCCTCACTCCGATTCCTAGCACATTGCATCACCATGTATCTTTCCACGATTGAGATCATCCTATCCAGTGAAAACACTCCGTAGATTAGTTTTGGATTGAAAATTTAGGGTTAGGTTTCCGCCGAGCTCATCTCGGACCGACCGAGGTGTAGAAATCGGTCCCACCGATTTGGCTCAGGCCAGTGCACACGTGATTGTCGGTCTGGCCGAGAATTGCAAATCAGTGTGACCGAGTTCAGGACTTTGTGAAACCCTAGCAGTCTCGGTGCCACCAAACTGTGACTTGGTCTAACCGAGTTCACTAGTTTAGGTTCCAAAAGCTGCTTCCGTATCACTAAGTTTACAAATCGGTAGCTCCAAAATGCTTTCTGTGGAAAACTAAAACTATGTTTTTTGACTCAATTTTTGCAAAAACACCTGTGCTTTGTCTTGCTCATCCACTCTACGTCATCTATATCTATTCACAGGGTCTGTTGTCAAAGTTTGCACCATGTCAGATCAGAGTGACGGTCAGAACAAGTCTGAGGAGCAAGTTCAGATGAGTGAGGGCACTAGTCCCTCTAGCGGCTATGATGATGGCAGCAGGAGCACGCCCAGCAACTTGCCAAAGGTAGCCACCAGGGCCAGAAAGAAGAAGACCTCAGATTCTGAGGATGAGGACTATGTGGCTGTTGAGGATGAGGTCACCTCAAAGAAGAAAGTGTTGAAGAAGGAATATGGCACAGCTGCCACCACTAAGCCAGGAATGAAGACAAAGGTTCCTGCCAAGAGAGTTCCTATGTCAAAGGCTAGAGCATCCACTCAAGAAACTTTGAGATCTGAACCCAAAGAACCAGTTCTCGCAGAGAAGAAAAGGAAAGAAAGGGTCAAGAAGACCATGGCTAGAGTTGTTGGAAAGCCCTCAATGATGGAAGATGAAGAGGAAGAGGTTGTTGCACTAGCACCTAAAGCTCAAAAGATGATGGGAGATGCTATAAGGTCAGGGGCTGCTCCATCTAAGCCCGAAGATGCTCCCAAAGCTGCTGCTCCAAAACCCAAGTCTGCACCCAAGAGGAACACCAGGAGTATTCCAGCTGCAGAGAAGAACAAGGCCCAGTGCCTGAAGCTGCTGAAGAAGAAGATGAAGACTCACTAGTCTTGAGGAAGCTGAAGCCCAAGATCCCAGATCATAATGATGCTCACCCAGTTGTAGAAGACATGAAGCTCAGGAAGGATGCAGGTCTGAGACAGTGGAGATTGATTGACCCCTATGCAGTCACGAGAAGAACTGATATGGACTACAGGTTCCATACTAAGGAACAACAGGATTTCTATGAGATAGTGCTGCTTGACAAGAAGCCCATAGTTTGTGACATGAGATGGGTTGATTGGGAGTACATCAGGAAGAATGAAGATCACTATCCAGGAGTTTATGACAGTTTCAAGTCTTGTGGAGTAGTAGACTTTGTTGGGCAGAAGCTCACAAAGTAGAATGATGAGCTCATTATGCAGTTCTACTCCACAGCTCATTTCTACCCAGATGGGAGGATAGTCTAGATGTCTGAAGGTACTAGGTACCAGTCAAAAGTTTGAGGAATGGTCTGAATTGATCAATGCTCCAAAGGAGAATGAGGATGACTTGGATGTCTATGCCTAGAAGAAGAAAGATCACAACTCCATGGCTCACATGTACACAGAGATCCCAGATGCTGCACTTGAGACACACAAGTTTGGATCTGTACACTATCTGTTGTTAGTACTGCCCACTATCAACTGGATTTTAAGGCATACTTTGCTGCCCAGGTAAGGTGATCACAAGATGATCAGAGGCCATGCAATTAATTTGCTTCACATATTTGATGTGCCTCAGAAGTTCAAATTCATGAGCCTGATTGTGGAAACAATCAAAAGGACTGCTGCTGATCAAAAGAGGAGTTGTGGGTATGCCCCACAGATTCAGGAGCTTATAAACTCCAAGATGGGCACTGGCACATATCTCTTGGACAAGAAACACCTGCCCATCTACCCTGATTTTGAGGACAACACTGTTGTGATGGATGAGGATGAACCATCTTCTGTGCAAGCTCAAGAAAAGAAGGAGAAGGAAAGGGCTGAGAAGGCTACTAAGATGCCAACTGCTGAAGAGGCATCTCAGATTTTCCTAAAGAGCAAGCAAGATCAGCTTGGCTACTTGATTGCCTCCACTCTGAGGATTGAGAAGGGCTTGGCCACCCTGACTCAAAAGGGGAGCTTGGAGAGAATCATAGAGCAGAAGTTCTATGCTCTTGATGTCAAAGTGACTCAGATCCAGACTGCAGTTGAGCAACTTCAGGAGGAAGTGGAGGAGAAGAAGGGCAACTCAACTACTGATGCTTTTGCTAGAGTGCCCAGAGGACAGAGATCTACTGCAGTGCCTGTTCCAGACACCAGAGCTACATGATCTGCACTAGCTACAACTTCAGTGCATCCAACTCCAGCACCCTCTCCACTAGCTCCAGCTACATCAACATAAGTCTTCATCCAAGGAGCCATCTCTACACCATCACATGAAGACCAAGCCTGAGAGTCGTTTAGCACTATGCATTTTTTATGAACTTTTTGGTAACTAGTTGCCAAAGGGGGAGAAAATGTACAGATCATAGGCTTCGAGAGAGAGTGTTGCTTTTGTTCTCTCTTGTCTTTTTGGTGGTTGAACTTCGTTATTTGCTTGTTTGCTTGATACTCTATGCCTTTTGTGAGATACTTGGATGATCATGTGTTTGATCATATGCTACCTTAATGCTTGTTGGATGACATTATCCTTTTATATCCTTATATGATCATTCACTTTGCTTGGTGATGAGTGCATGTATTTAATTATTATCATTTTGAGCGCTCCACCAAGATGTATGTGACATGGAAGAGTAACCCATGATTCTAACTCTTTGTGCATTTGTAGTCCAAAGCAAATTTTAAATAATGCACAAATTTAGGGGGAGCTCTTACTTTTCACATACTTCTCAAAGCGACAATGTTTTTCAATCTTATTATCATTTGTCAAAGCATTGATCTATATGTTGTCATCAATTCACAAAAAGGAGGAGATTGAAAGTGCAACTATCCCTGGGTGGTTTTGGTAATTCCTAACAACATATATCTCATTGAGCTAATGCTATTTCAAGATAAATATTTCAGGAAAGCTCAATGATTGGCATGGCATGGATGATAAAAGTGGATCCCTAAAAATACTGAGGACAAAAGGATTGGCTCAAGCTCAAAGCACAAGACTCTACATTTTCTATTTTAGTGATCCAAGATCACATTGAGTCTATAGAAAGAGCCAATACTATCAAGGAGGGAGGAGGTGTTGCTTAATGGCTTTCTTGCTCAAAATGCTTAGTGATATGCTCCAAAGCCCTCAACTAGTTTCTCATATCCACATATGACCTAAACAAAAAGTCCAACTCGGCCCCACCGATTCTTTCTATCCGGCGCCACCGAGTTCAAATGTCATACCCACTACCACAAACCCTAGGCAAATCGGTCTCACCGATAGGGATCTCGGTCTCACCGAGATGGGGTTGTAATCTCTCTGTTTCCATTTGTAACACTTCGGTCAAACCGAGATAAGAGATGGTCCCACCGAGATTACAATGCAAACTCTATGTTTCCTTTTCGTAATGTTTTGGTCTTACCGAGATGAGCGAATCGGTCCCACCGAGTTTGCCTGACCAACCCTCTGTTATCCATTGCCAAAATCGGTCCCACCGAGTTTGAGTAATCAGTCTCACCGAGATTACGTTATGCCCTAACCCTAACCAAATGGGTCCTACCGAGTTGCATGTCGGTCCCACCAAAAATCCTAAAGGTCACATTATTTGCTAAATCGGTCCGACCGAGTTTCATGATTCGGTCCCACCGAGATTGGTAAGTTGTGTGTAACGGTTAGATTTTGTGTGGAGGCTATATATACCCCCTCCACCCACTCTTCATTCGTGAAGAGAGCCATCAGAACATGGTTACACTTCCAACATACATTTTCTGAGAGAGAACCACCTACACTTGTGTTGAGACCAGGATATTCCATTCCTACCATATGAATCTTGATCTCTAGCCTTCCCCAAGTTGCTTTCCACTCAAATCTTCTTTCCACCAAATACAAATCCTGAGAGAGAGAGAGAGTTGAGTGTTGGGGAGACTATCATTTGAAGCACAAGAGCAAGGAGTTCATCATCAACACACCATTTGTTACTTCTTGGAGAGTGGTGTCTCCTAGATTGGTAGGTGTCACTTGGGAGCCTCCGACAAGATTGTGGAGTTGAACCAAGGAGTTTGTAAGGGCAAGGAGATCGCCTACTTTGTGAAGATCTACCCTAGTGAGGCAAGTCCTTCGTGGGCGACGGTCATGGTGGGATAGACAAGGTTGCTTCTTCATGGACCCTTCGTGGGTGGAGTCTCCAACGTATCTATAATTTTTTATTGTTCCATGCTATTATATTACCCCTTTTGGATGTTTCTGGGCTTTATTTTACATATTTATATCATTTTTGGGACTAACCTAATAACCGGAGGCCCATCTCGTATTGCAGTTTTTTTGCCTATTTCAGTATTTCGAAGAAAAGGAATATCAAATGGAGTCCAAATGGAATGAAACCTTCGGGAGCGTGATTTTTGGAATGAACGTGATCCAGAGGACTTGGAGTGCAAGTCAAGAAGAAGCCGGAGCTTCCACGAGATAGGAGGGCGCCCCCCCTATAGGGCGCGCCCCCTGTCTTGTGGGCCCCTTGGGCGTCCACTCACGTACTTCTTCCTCCTATATAAGCCTACGTACCCCGAAAACATCCATGGAGCCAACGAAACACAATTTCCACCGCCGTAACCTTTTGTATCTGTGAGATCTCATCTTGGAGCCTTCACCGGCACTCTGTCGGAGGGGGAATCGACCATCGAGGGCTTCTACATCAACATCCTTGCCCCTCCGATGAGTTGTGAGTAGTTTACCACAGACCTACAGGTCCATAGTTATTAGCTAGATGGCTTCTTCTCTCTTTTTGGATCTCAATACAATGTTCTCCCCCTCTCTTGTGGAGATCTATTTGATGTAAACTCTTTTTCGATGTGTTTGTCGAGATCCATTGTATTGTGGGTTTATGATCAAGTTTATCTATGAATAATATTTCAATCTTCTCTGAATTCTTTTATGTATGATTGTGTTATCTTTGCAAGTCTCTTCGAATTATCAGTTTGGTTTGGCCTACTAGATTGATCTTTCTTGCCATGGGAGAAGTTCTTAGCTTTGAGTTCAATCTTGCGGTGTCCTTACCCAGTGACAGAAAGGGTTGCAAGGCACGTATTATATTGTTGCCATCGAGGATAATAAGATGGGGTTTATATCATATTGCTTGAATTTATCCTTCTACATCATGTCATCTTGCTTAATGCGTTACTTTGTTCTTATGAACTTAATACTCTAGATGCAGGAAGGAGTCGGTCGATGTGTGGAGTAATAGTAGTAGATGCAGGCAGGAGTCGGTCTACTTGTTGCGAACGTGATGCCTATATACATGATCATGCCTAGATAATCTCATAATTATTCGCTTTTCTATCAATTGCTCGACAGTAATTTGTTCACCCACCGTAATACTTATGCTATCTTGAGAGAAGCCACTAGTGAAACCTATGGCCCCCGAGTCTATCTCTTATCATATTTGCTTCCAATCTACATTTATTTGCATATTTAATTTTTGCATCTATATTATAAAATACAAAAAATATATTTATCTTATCATACTATCTTTATTAGATCTCACTTTCGCAAGTGGCCTGAAGGGATTGACAACCCCTTTATTGCGTTGGTTGCGAGTTCTTTGTTTGTTTGTGTAGGTGCGTGGGACTTTTGAGGAGCCTCCTACTGATTGATACCTTGGTTCTCAAAAACTGAGGGAGATACTTATGCTACTATTGCTGCATCACCCTTTCCTCTTCAAGGAAAACCAACGCAAGCTCAAGACGTAGCAAGAAGGATTTCTGGTGCCGTTGCCGAGGAGGTCTTCGCTCAAGTCAAGACATACCAAGTACCCATCACAAACCCATCTCCCTTGCATTTACATTATTTGACATTTGCCTCTCGTTTTCCTCTCCCACACTTCACCCTTGCCGTTTTATTTGCCCTCTCTTTCCCAATCTCCTCCACTCTTTTTCGCTTGCCTTTTTCTGTTTGCTTGTGTGTTGGATTACTTGTTGCCATGGCGCAAGATAATATCAAATTGAGTGATTTCTCGAATACCAATAATAATGATTTCCTTAGTACTCCGATTGCTCCTCTTAATGATGTTGAGTCTTGTGAAATCAATACTGCTTTGTTGAATCTTGTTATGAAAGATCAATTCGCCGGCCTTCCTAGTGAAGATGTCTCTACTCATCTAAACAACTTTGTTGATTTGTGTGATATGCAAAAGAAGAAAGATACGGACAACAATATTGTCAAATTGAAGTTATTTCCGTTTTCACTTAGAGATCGTGCTAAAGTTTGGTTTCGTCTTTGCCTAAAAATAGTATTGATTCCTGGAACAAGTGCAAAGATGCTTTTATCTCTAAGTATTTTCCTCCCGCTAAGATTATTACTCTTAGGACCGATATTATGAATTTTAAACAACTTGATCATGAGCATGTTGCCCAATCTTGGGAAAGAATGAAATTGATGCTTCGCAATTGCCCTACTCATGGTTTGAATTTATGGATGATCATACTAAATTTTTATGCCGGTTTGAACTTTGGTTGTAGAAATCTCTTTTACTCAGCCGTGGGAGGCACGTTTATGGAAATCACGTTAGGAGATGCTACAAAACTTCTTGATAATATTATGGCTAATTATTCTCAATGGCACACCGAAAAATCTTCTAGTAAAAAAGTGCATGCTATAGAAGAACTTCTAGTTTCCATGAAAATAATGATGAGGATCTTAAAGTTATTGATGCGTCTCCTATTAGATCTATGTTTTGCACTATGAATCTTGATAATTATGGGACTGATGATGAGTCAACTTTACCTAGAAGGCGTCCCAAGAATTCGAAGTTTTTAGATCTTGATGCTAAATTTGGTAAAAGTGGGATTGGAGAGGTCACAACTTTAAATAGTATTGAACCCACTATCTCAGATTTCAAGGATTTTGATTATGATAATTGTTCTTTAGAAGGTTGTATTTCCTTGTTGCAATCCGTTGTTAATTCTCCTCATGCTTATAGTCAAAATAAAGCTTTTACCAAAATATTGTTGATGCCTTGATGCAATCTTATGATGGAAAACTTAATTTGGAAGTTTCTATACCTAGAAAACTTAATGATGAGTGGGAACCTACTATAAAGATTAGAAATAAAGATCATGAGTGTTTTGCTTTGTGTGATTTGGGTTCTAGTGTTTCCACGATTCCGAAAACTTTATGTGATATTCTAGATTTCCATGATCTTGATGATTGCTCTTTAAATTTGCACCTTGCGGATTCCACCATTAAAAAGCCAATGGGAAGGATCAATGATGTTCTCATTGCTGCAAATAGAAATTTGGTGCCCGTGGATTTTATCATTCTTGATATAGATTGCAATCTTTCTTGCCCTATTATTCTTGGTAGACCTTTCCTTAGAGCGATTGGCGCGATTATTGATATGAAGGAAGGGAATATTAGATTCCAATTTCCATTAAAGAAAGGCATGGAGAACTTTCCAAGAAAGAAATTGAAATTACCTTATGAATCTATCATGCGGGCTACTTATGAATTTAGTGCCAAAGATGGCACTCGTTAGATCTATCTTCGCTTTTATGCCTAGCTAGGGGCGTTAAACGATAGCGCTAGTTGGGAGGCAACCCAATTTTCTTTATGTTTTTGTTTTTGCTCCTGTTTAGTAATAAATCTTGCATCTACCTCCTATTTAGATGTGTTTTTATCTTTTAGTTAGTGTTTGTGCCAAGTAGAACCTATAGGATAACCTATGATGATAGTTGATTTGATTCTGCTGAAAAACAGAAACTTTGCACGCACTAATTTAGTTTTGTTAAATCACAGAAACGTGATTTTGCGTTGATTCTTTTTGCTGCTGATCGACAAACAAATTTTGCAGGACTTCCTATTTTGGTAGGATTTTTAGAGTTCCATAAGTTGCAATAGTTACAGATTGATACAAACTGTTCTGTTTTTGACAGATTTTGTTTTTCGTGTGTTGTTTGCTTATTTGGATGCATCTATGGCTAGTAAATTAGTTTATAAACCATAGAGAAGTTGGATTACAGTAGGTTTAACACCAAAATAAATAAAGAATGAGTTAATTACAGTACCTTATGTGATGGTTTTGTTTTCTTTCACTAACGGAGCTTATAAGATTTCCTGTTGAGTTTTGTGTTGTGAAGTTTTTAAGTTTTGGGTAAAGCTTTTATGGACTATGGAATAAGGAGTGGCAAGATCCTAAGCTTGGGGATGCCCAAGGCACCCCAATATATTCAAAGATAGCCAAAAGCCTAAGCTTGGGGATGCCCCAGGAAGGCAACCCCTCTTTCGGCTTCGTTCATTGGTAACTTTATTTGGAGCTATATTTTTATTCGCCACATGATATGTGTTTTGCTTGGAGCATCGTGATTATATTAGTCTTTGCTTTTTAGTTTACCACAATCATCCTTGCTGTACACACCTTTTGGGAGAAGCCTATTTGATTAGAATTTGCTAGAATACTCTATGTGCTTCACTTATATCTTTTGAGCTTGGTAGTTTTTGCTCTAGTGCTTCACTTATATCTTTTAGAGCACGGTGGTGACTTATTTTTGTCGAAATTGCTAGTCTCTCATGCTTCACTTATATATTTTTGAGAGTCTTTTAGAACAGCATGGTATTTGCTATGGTTATAAAATTGGTCCTAGAATGGTAGGCATCCAAGTTGGGTATAATAAAAACTATCATAGGAAGTGAATTGGATGCTATGATCAATTTGATACTTGATAATTGTTTTGAGATATGGAGGTAGTGATATTAAAGTCATGCTAGTTGGGTGATCATGAATTTAAAGAATGCTTGTGTTGAAGTTAGCAAGTCCCGTGGCATGCACGTATGGTTAAAGTTGTGTATCAAATTTGAAACATGAAGTGTACCTGGCTTGTGCATCCTTATGAGTGGCAGTCGGGGATGAGCAATGGTATTTTCCTACCATTATACCCCCTAGGAGCATGCGCTTAGTACTTGATTTTTGATGACTTATAAATTTTTGCAATAAGTATATGAGTTCTTTTGACTAATGTTGAGTCCATGGATTATACGCACTTTTACCTTTCCGCCATTGCTAGCCTCTTCGGTACCGTGCATTGCCCTTTCTCACCTTGAGAGTTGGTGCAAACTTCGCCGGTGCATCCAAACCCCGTGATATTATATGCTCTATCACACATAAACCTCCTTATATATTCCTCAAAACAGCCACCATACCTACCTATTATGGCATTTCCATAGCCATTCCGAGATATATTGCCATGCAACTTTCCACCGTTCCGTCTATCATCATCATGACATACTTTACTTTTGTCACATTGCCATTGCATGATCATGTAGTTGACATCGTATTTGTGGCAAAGCCACCATGCATTATTTTTCATACATGTCAATCTTGATTCATTGCACCATCCCGGTACACCGTCGGAGGCATTCATATAGAGTCATATCTTGTTCTAGCTTCGAGTTGTAATTCATATGTTCTAATCAATGAAAGCGTGATGATCATCATTATTAGAGCATTGCCCAAAAAGAAAAAAAGAAAAAAAAGAAGACAGGCCAAAAGAAAAAAAGAAAGGCCCAAAGAGAAAAAAAAAAGAAAAGAAAAAAATAAAAAAGAAATTAAATAAAAAGGGCAATGTTACTATCTCTTTTTCCACACTTGTGCTTCAAAGTAGCACCTTGTTCTTCATGTAGTGAGTCTCATATATTGTGCTTCAAAGTAGCACCATGTTTTTCATATAGTGAGTCTCATAAGTTGTCTTTTTCATACTAGTGGGAATTTTTCATTATAGAACTTGGCTTGTATATTCCTACGATGGCTTCCTCAAATGCCGTAAGTCTTCATGAGCAAGCAAGTTGGATGCACACCCACTAGTTTTCTTTTGTTGAGCATTCATTTATAGCTCTAGTGCATCCGTTGCATGGCAATCCCTACTCCTCATGTTGACATCAGTTGATGGGCATCTCCATAGCCCGTTGATTATCCTCGTCAATGTGAGACTTTCTCCTTTTTTGTCTTCTCCACACAATCCCCATCATCATATTCTATTCCACCCATAGTGTTGTATCCATGGCTCATGCTCATGTATTGTGTGAAGGTTGAAAAAGTTTGAGATTATTTAAGTATGAAACAATTGCTTGGCTTGTCATCAGGGGTATAGAAGTTGGGAACATCTTTGTGTGACGAAAATGAAGCATAGCCTAACTATATGATTTTGTAGGGATGAAGTTTCTTTTGCCATGTTATTTTGAGAAGACATGATGTCTTTGATTAGTATGCTTGAAGTGTTACTATTTCTTTTATCAATATGAACTTTTATTTTGAATCATTTGGATCTGAACATTCATGCCACAATAAAGAAAATTACATTAAGAATTATGCTAGGTAGCATTCCACATCAAAAATTCTCTTTTTATCATTTACCTACTCGAGGACGAGCAGGAATTAAGCTTGGGGATGCTTGATACGTCTCCAACGTATCTATAATTTTTTATTGTTCCATGCTATTATATTACCCATTTTGGATGTTTATGGGCTTTATTTTACACATTTATATCATTTTTGGGACTAACCTACTAACCGGAGGCCCAACCCGTATTGCTATATCTTTTTGTCTATTTGAGTATTTCGAAGAAAAGGAATATCAAACGGAGTCCAAATGGAATGAAACCTTCGGAAGCGTGATTTTTGGAACGAACGTGATCCAAAGGACTTCGAGTGCAAGTCAAGAAGCAGCCGAAGCTTCCACGAGATAGGAGGGCGCCCCCCTATAGGGCGCGCCCCCTGTCTCATGGGCCCCTCGGGCGTCCACCGACATACTTCTTCCTCCTATATAAGCCTACGGACCCCGAAAACATCCAGGGAGCCAACGAAACACAATTTCCACCGCCGTAACCTTTTGTATCCGCGAGATCTCATCTTGGAACCTTTGCTGGCACTCTACCGGAGGGGCAATCAACCACGGAGGGCTTCTACATCAACATCCTTGCCCCTCCGATGAGTTGTGAGTAGTTTACCACAGACCTACGGGTCCATAGTTATTATCTAGATGGCTTCTTCTCTCTTTTTGGATCTCAATACAATGTTCTCCCCCTCTCTTGTGGAGATCTATTCGATGTAAACTCTTTTTGCGGTGTGTTTGTCGAGATCCAATGAATTGTGGGTTTATGATCAAGTTTATCTATGAATAATATTTGAATCTTCTCTGAATTCTTTTATGTATGATTGAGTTATCTTTGCAAGTCTCTTCGAATTATCAGTTTGGTTTGGCCTACTAGATTGATCTTTCTTGCCATGGGAGAAGTGCTTAGCTTTGGGTTCAATCTTGCGGTGTCCTTACCCAGTGACAGAAAGGGTTGCAAGGCACGTATTGTATTGTTGCCATTGAGGATAACAAGATGGGTTTTATATCATATTGCTTGAGTTTATCCCTCTAAATCATGTCATCTTGCTTAAGGCGTTACTCTGTTCTTATGAACTTAATACTCTAGAAGCAGGCAGGAGTCGGTCGATGTGTGGAGTAATAGTAGTAGATGCAGGCAGGAGTCGGTCTACTTGTTGCGGACATGATGCCTATATACATGATCATGTCTAGATAATTTCATAATTATTCGCTTTTCTATCAATTGCTCAACAGTAATTTGTTGACCCACCGTAATACTTATGCTATCTTGAGAGAAGCCACTAGTGAAACCTATGGCCCCCAGGTCTATCTCTTATCATATTTGCTTCCAATCTACTTTTATTTGCATCGTTACTTTTTGCATCTATATTATAAAATACCAAAAATATATTTATCTTATCGTACTATCTTTATTAGATCTCACTTTCGCAAGTGGTCGTGAAGGGATTGGCAACCCCTTTATTGCGTTGGTTGCGAGTTCTTTGTTTGTTTGTGTAGGTGCGTGGGACTTTTGAGGAGCCTCCTACTGGATTGATACCTTGGTTCTCAAATACCGAGGGAAATACTTACACTACCACTAGTAGAAAAGGGGGCAATGGTCCAGGCCAGGTCAGCCCATTAGTCCCTGTTCAATCCAGAACCGGGACCCATGGGGGCATTGGACCCGGTTCGTGAGCCCCGGGGGGTGGCCGGGCCACGTGGGCCATTGGTCCCGGTTCGTCTGGACCTTTTGGTCCCGGTTGGTGGGACGAACCGGGACCAATGTGCCTCGCTCCTGGCCCACAACCATTGGTCCCGGTTGGTGGCATGAACCGGGACCAAAGGCTGCCCTTTAGTCCCGGTTCGTGGGACGAACCGGGACCAATGAGTTACCTATATATACCCCTCACCCGCGAGCAGAGCACTCCCACTGCTCCATTTTTCCTGGCCGGCGAGGAGAGAGCTTTGTGGTGCTCTAGCTCACCTCCTATGCACATGAGGTGTTCGATGGAATACCCGAGCCACACTACCTAAGCTTTCTCCTCTCCAACTCGACCTCCAAATTCCATTTTTCTCAATATTTGTCTAGGTTTAGCGGTCCGTCACGTCCCGTCCCTATCTTCACCGCCGTCGATCGCCCGCGCCGATCTCATCGCCGGCACCACCGTGGTGAGCCTCTTGTTCTTATCTTCTTTCCGAAAGGAAAAAAATTCTTACCTGCACGTTTATATAGATACTTGTATAATTTTATTAATTTTATTATTCCATCTTATATAGTGCGATGGTTTCGGTATCCGCCCCCGTCGGCCCTCGTCCTGTCTATGATTCGGATGTGGTATATATTATCTTTTCATAACTATTGGTTCATTTATTGTTTATGACAATTATGCCGACCAACGTGACATAGATTTTATTTATCTAGGAGGTTGTTGAACCGGAAATTCCAACTGACCCTATTGTCGAGAGGTTAAATTTAGCTAAAGAAGAAAACAATTTCTTGAAGGAAAAAATTAGAAAAATTGAGGAGGAGAAGATGATATTGGAGTTGCATGTTGCGGATGTCGTCGATGATCACAAGATCAAGATGGATGCAATGCGCTTGAAGATTATAAAGATTAGAAAATATGCCATTCATACCGAGGCTTGGTATCATTATGTCATTGGATCAGTTGTTACATTGGTTGCGATTATGATCGCATTTGTTTTCGCATTGAAATGTTTTACATAGTTTCAATGTATGGTTTAATTAATTTACATGCTCTGCAGAGCTTTATGTTGTTAGATGAGAACTATGTATGTACTTTGGTTTTAATGTGATGATGAACTTATATTAATTTGGTCACTTAATTATCTATTCTTGATGTTCTGTAATGATTTTTGACACACTTAATTATATATAATGCACGCAGATGAACCGGCAATGGATGTACGGTTCAAGACACACATCCGAGTACATTAAGGGCGTGCATGATTTTCTCGAAGTGGCTGAGGCAAACAAGCAGAATGGTTTTATGTGTTGTCCATGCCCTATATGTGGGAATACGAAGTCTTACTTTGGCCGGAAAATCCTTCACACCCACCTGCTTTACAAGGGTTTCATGCCACACTATAATGTTTAGACGAGGCACGGAGAAATAGGGGTTATGATGGAAGACGGCGAAGAAGAAGAGTACGATGACAACTATGTGCCCCCTGAATATGGTGATGCTACTGAACATCAAGAGGAACCAGACGATGTGCACGATGATGCTGCAACGGGCGAAGCTGCTGAAGATCAAGAGGAACCAGATGATGTGCCCGATGATGATGATCTCCGCCGGGTCATTGTCGATGCAAGGTCGCAATGCGAAAGCCAAAAGGAGAAGCTGAAGTTCGATCTCATGTTAGAGGACCACAAAAAAAGGGTTGTACCCCAATTGCGAAGATTGAAACACAAAGCTCGGTACCATTCTGGAATTGCTGCAGTGGAAGGCAGAGAATCTTGTGCCTGACAAAGGATTTGAGAAGCTACTGAAAATATTGAAGAAGAAGCTTCCAAAGGATAACGAATTGCCTGATAGTACATACGCAGCAAAGAAGGTCGTATGCCCTCTAGGATTGGAGGTGCAGAAGATACATGCATGCCCTAATGACTGCATCCTCTACCGCAGTGCGTACAAGGATCTGAACGCATGCCCGGTATGCGGTGCATTACGGTAAAAGATCAGACGAGATGACCCTGGTGATGTTGATGGCGCGCCCCCCAGGAAGAGGGTTCCTGCGAAGGTGATGTGGTATGCTACTATAATACCACGATTCAAATGTCTGTTTAGAAACGGAGAGCATGCCAAGTTGATGCAATGGCACAGTGAGGACCGTAAGAAAGACGGGAAGTTGAGAGCACCCGCTAACGGGTCGTAGTGGAGAAAAATCGAGAGAAAGTACTGGGATGAGTTTGCAAGTGACCCAAGGAACATATGGTTTGCTTTAAGCACGGATGACATTAATCCTTTCGGGGAGCAGAGCAACAATCACAGCACCTGGCCTGTGACTCTATGTATGTATAACCTTCCTCCTTGGATGTGCATGAAGCGGAAGTTCATTATGATGCCAGTTCTCATCCAAGGCCCTAAGCAACCTGGCAACGACATTGATGTGTACCTAAGGCCATTAGATGAGGAACTTTTACAGCTGTGGAATGGAAACGGTGTACGTACGTGGGATGAGCACAAACAGGAGGAATTTGACCTAAAGGCGTTGTTGTTCGTGACCATCAACGATTGGCCCGCTCTCAGTAACCTTTCAGGACAAACAAACAAGGGATACCACGCATGCACGCACTGTTTACTTGACACCGATAGTATATACCTGGGAAGCTGCAGGAAGAATGTGTACCTGGGCCATCGTCGATTTCTTCCGACCAACCATCAATGTCGAAAGAAAGGCAAGCATTTCAAAGGCGAGGCAGATCACCGGAAGAAGCCTGCCATGCGTACCGGTGATCACGTACTTGCTATGGTCAATGATTTAAATGTAATCTTTGGAAAGGGTCCCGGCGGACTAGCTATTCCGAGTGACGCTGGGGGACACGCACCCATGTGGAAGAAGAAATCTATATTTTGGGACCTACCCTACTGGAAAGACCTAGAGGTCCGCTCTTCGATTGACGTGATGCACGTGACGAAGAACCTTTGCGTGAACCTGCTAGGCTTATTGGGCATGTATGGGAAGACAAAAGATACAGCTGAGGCACGGGAGGACCTGCAACGTTTGCACGAAAAAGAGGGCATGCCTCCAAAGTAGTATGAAGGTCCTGCCAGCTATGCTCTTACAAAAGAAGAGAAGGAAGTCTTCTTTGAATGCCTGCTTAGTATGAAGGTCCCGACTGGCTTCTCGTCGAATATAAAGGGAATAATAAATATGGCAGAGAAGAAGTTTCAGAACCTAAAGTCTCATGACTGCCACGTGATTATGACGCAACTGCTTCCGGTTGCATTGAGGGGGCTTCTATCGGAAAACGTCCGATTAGCCATTGTGAAGCTATGTGCATTCCTTAATGCAATCTCTCAGAAGGTGATCGATCCAGAAATCATACCAAGGCTAAGGAGTGATGTGGTGCAATGTCTTGTCAGTTTCGAGCTGGTGTTCCCACCATCCTTCTTCAATATCATGACGCACGTCCTAGTTCATCTAGTTGACGAGATTGTCATTCTGGGCCCCGTATTTCTACACAATATGTACCCCTTTGAGAGGTTCATGGGAGTCCTAAAGAAATATGTCTGTAACCACGCTAGGCCAGAAGGAAGCATCTCCATGGGCCATCAAACAAAGGATGTCATCGGGTTTTGTGTTGACTTCATTCCTGCCCTTAAGAAGATAGGTCTCCCTAAATCGCGGTATGAGGGGAGACTGACTGGAAAAGGCACGCTTGGAAGGGACTCAATAATATGCAGGGACGGATATTCTTGGACTCAAGCACACTACACAGTTCTACAGAACTCTACCTTGGTGACCCAATATGTCGATGAACACAAGAACAGTCTGCGCTCCAAACACCCGGAGCAGTGCGACGACTGGATTACATGTGAACACATCAAGACTTTCAGTAGTTGGTTGGAAAGACGTCTCAGAGGTGACAACACTGTTTGTGATGAGCTGTACTTGTTGTCCAGGGGACCATCTTTGACTGTATTGATTTGGAAAGGATACGAGATAAATGGGAATACATTTTACACGATTGACCAAGATCAAAAGAGCACCAACCAAAATAGCGGTGTCCTCTTTGATGCAACAACCGAAAGGGGAAAGGACACATATTATGGTTACATAGTGGACATATGGGAACTTGACTACGGACACGATTTTAAGGTCCCTTTGTTTAAGTGCAAATGGGTCAATCTGTTAGGAGGGGGAATCGACCACTATATAACCCTTTGGTCTCGGTTCGTGGCACCAACCGGGACCAATACCCCCCCTTTAGTCCCGGTTGGTGCCACCAACCGAGACCAAAGGCCGCCACTTCCCGCCCTTTGGGCTGCTGAAAAGAGGCCTTTGGTCCCGGTTGGTGGCACCAACCGGGACTAAAGGGTGCATTAGTCCCGGTGGGTTTCACGAACCGGGACCAATGCTCTTGCTATATATACAGCACTTAGCAGTTTCGACCAAATCGATCCCCCACTTCACCCCCGACGCCCCTG
>NC_041393.1:132598017-132611374 GCF_002162155.2 Triticum dicoccoides
CGCGCCGCCCCTGCAGCGGCCGCCGCGTGCTGCCCCTGTCCTGCGCGGCCGCCGCCCCTGCCCTGCATTTTCCATAGCAATTTCCATAGCATTTTTTTGCATTTTTTTGTGTATATGTGTTTGTATGTGTATATATGTGTACATGTTCATAGTATTTTTTTCATAAGTGTATTTTTTTGTTCATTGCATTTTTTTCATATATATAATGTATATATGTATGTGGTAGCTATATATATGATGAATGGATGTGGCTATGTATGTATGAATATAATGTTCATAGCATTTTTTGTTTATATATGTTTTTTCATATATGTATTAATTTTTTATTTAGGTTGTTAGTAGATATCGATTTTAGGTTAGTGTAGAGGAGAAAGGAAAATAAGGAAAAGGAAGAAAAGAGGAAGAAGAAAGAAGAAGAAGAAAAAGAATGAGAGGAAAAAGGAAAATAAGAAGAGGAAGAAAGGAGAAGAAGAGGAGAGGAAGAAGAGGAGAAATAAATAAGAAGGGGAAAAAGAAGAAAAAGAAGAGGAGAAGAAGAAAGGAATATTCTTCTCCTCTATTCCTTTCTTCTTCTCCTCTTTTTTTTCTTCTTTTTTTTCTTCTTCTTCTTCCTTCGTCCTTCTTCCACTTTTCTTCCTTTTCCTTATTTTCCTTTCTCGAGGGAGACGAAGAAAAAGAAGAGGAGAAGAAGAAGAAAGGAATAGAGGAGAAAGAAGAAACTTCAACACGAGGGGGGGGTACCGATACCCCCTCCCTGATAACATTATTTTCCCATGTATATGTATGTCGCGTCGTTGCCGATATAACCCCCACGAGATAACTTCGACATGAGGGGCGGTCGATATATATACCCCCTCTCGACCATGATAACTTATACCACGACAGCACCCCCCACGGCCTCGCTCGACCAAAACTCTCAAGGACACCCAAACCCTAGAGAGAAAATTATGTTGGTCTCCTACCCCCTCCCGCCGCGCCCCTACCCGAAAAATTAACTCTCTCGAGGCCACCCAAATTTACCAAGTTAAAAGAGCGTTGTCGTCGAGGCCACCCCAAACCCTTGAAGCGTTGTGTCGAGGCCACCCCAAACCCTAGGGAAGTAGCGTCGAGGCCACTAACATGATTCCTTCTTGTGATTAGCTAGCTAGTTCTACGTTTGCCACTAATATATATCCATCTGTACCATGTTTGAATAATAATTGACATGTTATAAATATTTGCAGAAACTATGGAGCACTCCCGAGACGAAGCAACAGAAGCGATGTTGGGGGACATAATCGCACAAGGAAGTGATGTCGTTGCGTCATTTCTCAACGACAGTGATGGTCAAGAAGGACTGGGTGAAGAAGAGGGCTATGTTCATGATGGCTCTGGCCCATTAATGCCGGTACAAGAAGAGGGCTATGTTCATGGTGGCTCCGGTGACCCAATGGAGGTACAAGAAGGAGACCGTGATGACTGCTCCGGTGACCGAACCGAGTCCGGCCAGGTATATATATATTAGTTAAGCCCGTGCTGACTAGTTAATTGATGCATTCATTGTTTTGGTATATGTACACAGTACATATTAATTAACTCTCGTCTTTCTTCCTTTTTCTAGCCCTCCGGATCGAGCACAACTTCGGTAAGGAGATGAGGCCCGAAGAAAAAGTTGAGCTCGGATGAAAGGTTTGAGATCAGAGAAATCACGCCCGACGGCGAACCGATTGAACCCATCCAGACAAAGAACGCATTTTCTGCTTAGTGCGGTGTTCTTGTTAGGGACAAGATCCCGATCAGCATCCAGCAATGGTATAAGCCTAAGGAGGAAGACCCTGAGGTGCCTTGTGTCAATGATATGCAGAAAGAAGATCTTTGGACTCAGCTGAAGGCAAATTTCACCCTACCGCCAGAGGAGGATCCGGAGAAGCCAGTTAAAGAGGAATTAATCAAGTCTTGTGCTCTTAAGAAGATGGCAACCCTATTCAGGAGGTGGAGGAAAGAGCTGAACAAGCTTGTCGACAAAGAAGAGACACCAGAATTCATCGGCAAATATGAGAAGATCAAAGATCACTGGCCCGCATTTGCGGCCCACAAGACATCGGAAAAGAGTAAGAAGATGTTGGAGACAAACAAGAATAATGCTGCGAAGAAGGAGTTTCACCATCGCACGGGGTCAGGTGGCTACCTCAAAGCCCGGCCTAAGTGATCCAAGGCTGAGAATGATCTACTTGAAAAAGGGATCAAACCAGAGACAATGAACTGGCCAGACACTACTAGGGAAAAGCCTATACACAAAATCTTACTAGCAGCGCTCCTCAAAATACCACGCTACTGCTATTTAGCAGCAGCGCGTTTCACCAAAACCCGCTGCTGACAGGTGAAAGATCGTGGATGTCGCCTAGAGGGGGGGTGAATAGGCGTTTTAAAATAATTACGGTAGAGGCTTGAACAAATGCGGAATAAACCTAGCGGTTAATTTGTCAAGCACAAAACCTTACAACAACTAGGCTCACCTATGTGCACCAACAACTTATGCTAAGAAAGATAAGCAACTATGTGATAGCAAGATATATGACAAGGAACAAAATGGCTATCACAAAGTAAAGTGCATAAGTAAAGGGCTCGGGTAAGAGATAACCGAGGCACACGGAGACGATGATGTATCCCGAAGTTCACACCCTTGCGGATGCTAATCTCCATTTGAAGCGGTGTGGAGGCACAATGCTCCCCAAGAAGCCACTAGGGCCACCGTAATCTCCTCACGCCCTTGCACAATGCAAGATGCCGTGAATCCACTAAGGGACCCTTGTGGGAGGTCACCGAACCCGTACACTTTGGCAACCCTTGGGGGCGGTCACCGGTACCCGTCAAATTGCTCGGGGCGATCTCCACAACATAATTGGAGACCCCGACGCTTGCCCGGAGCTTTACACCACAATGATTGAGCTCCGAACACCACCAACTGTCTAGGGCGCCCAAGCACCCAAGAGGAACAAGCTCAAGGGTACCAAGCACCCAAGAGTAATAAGCTTCTCAACTTGTAACTTCCACGTATCACCGTGGAGAACTCAAACCGATGCACAAATGCAATGGCAAGGGCACACAGAGTACCCAAGTCCTTCTCTCTCAAATCCCACCAAAGCAACTAATGCTAGGGAGGAAAGTAAGAGGAAGAACAAGAAGGAGAACACAAAGAACTCCAAGATCTAGATCCAAGGGGTTCCCTTCACATAGAGGAGAAAGTGATTGGTGGAAGTGTGGATCTAGATCTCCTCTCTCTTTTCCCTCAAAAACTAGCAAGAATCCATGGAGGGATTGAGAGTTAGCAAGCTCAAAGAAGGTCAACAATGGGGGCAAAAACGAGCTCAAGAGATGGGGAACCATTGGGGAAGAAGACCCCCTTAAATAGGTCCCCACAAATCTACCCGTTATGTGCAGAAAACTGTAGGACCGGTACAACCGGTGCACGAACCGGTACAACCGCCAAAGCAGAGGAAAAACCAACCTGGGAAAAGCTCTAAGCGGTACAACAGCCTAGGGAACCGGTAGTACCGGTTAAACCGGTCAACAACCGCCCAAGAACCGCTCGAAAACAGAAACTAGTCGGGTGGTAGAGCGGTACATGGCCGGTACAACCTCCGGATCAATTCTGGAGCGGTACAACCGCTCCAAACACCGGTTGTACCGGTCAACCGGTACAACCTCTCTATGGGGCGGTACAACTTCTCTATGTAAAACAGGCAATATCAAAACAGCCACAACTTCCGCATATGAGCTCCGAATTCGATGAAACCAAGTTTGTTGAAAAGCTAGCAACAAGGGCTAACACAATCTTGCTAGAAATATAAATAAGAAGCAAATGAGAAAAGGCCCATACGAAAATGGTGAGAACCCTTCCTTGGATAAGACCGGTAAAACCTCCAACACCGAAAACATCATAGAAGACGCATGCAAACTCCGTTTTCGATGAACTCAAGCTTGTCATCAAGATGACCATAAGCTCTAAGACTCACAAAGAGAACCAAACAAGAACAAAGAAACATGATGCAAGGATGCAATGGTTTGAGCTCTCTACTAACGATACGATCAAGCTACCAACTTGAGAGCCCCCCTTGATAGTACGGCAAACGATCCTATAACCCGGTCTCCCAACTACCACCACGAGACCGGTAAAATAGAAAACCTATCAAGGGCAAACCTTTGCCTTGCAAATGGTCCACTTAAGCTAGATGAAGATGATCTTGACTCCCTCAAGTTGGACCACCTTTCTTGATTGCGTTGGCTCGATGAAGACTAGATGATTGCTCCCCCATAGTCCACTATGGGTGAGCGACTCTTCGGCACATCTTCACAAGTCCATTGACACCACAATGGATGGCAAGATTCAAACTTGGTTGCTCCCCCATACTCCATTATGGGTGAGCCACTCTTCGTGCTGCTCCACTTGAACTTGCACACAGCAAACTTGATGATGATCACCACTTGATGTCATCCTCCATGGGTTGTATGGGATCTTCCTCTTGACACAAGACCATGGAAACATACCTAACCCCACAAAGAACTCTCACGTAGACCATGGGTTAGTACACAAAGCATAATGGACAATGCTTACCATACCATGGGAACACTTGGTCTCTCTCGGTACAACTTTTGCGCTTTGTGTGTTGATCAACTTGAATCACTCTCTGTACTTAGGCTAGATCAACCTTGAATCTTTCCAACTCTCTTCATTTGGATGATGTCTTGAAGGTAAACATGAATGATCACATAATCTTCTTCTTCAAGACATGCTTGCAATAAGCTCAACATTCACATGACCAATCTTTGGATAATTCCTTAATAGCACCTTGGTCAACTCATAAACTCCTTGAAACCAACACATGGACTTCAAGAAAAGCCTATGGACAAAACCTTCAAATATAACTCAAGGCAACCATTAGTCCATAGAGATTGTCATCAATTACCAAAACCAAACATGGGGGCATCGCATGTTCTTTCAATCTCCCCCATTTTGGTAATTGATGACAATCACTTTCAAGAGAGTTTATATAAGGAATTATGCATCACCATGCAATACAACAACCAATAGTGCATGCAAATGAGATGCAAATGCTAAGGAACAAAACCAAAGCAAGAGGAGACAACTCTCTAAACTTCTCCACACAACTCTCTGAAACTTCTCCCCCATTGGCATCGATTGCCAAAATGGGCTAAAAAGCTTAGAAGGCCAATATAAAATGTGTTCCTCCATAAATTGTGTATTTCTCAACAAGAGAGTGGAATGGAATACACATATCCAACGGTAAGTACTTGGAGGAAGACAAACTATATTGAGGCCCAAAGATTGCAAAAGGAAGATATGCCACAAAGACATAATCAAAGAGAGAAACACGCAATCAAGCAATCAAAATATTCCAATCGAAGCAAGCTATCAAAAGATACCAATTGAACCAACTAGGCCAATGATCCTACGAGCCACATGAATAAAGGATATTATGATAAGAGCGGAGCAGTGTTCCAAAGAAACTAGAGAGGCTCCCCATGATTTGTGCACATAAAGAATTTTTGTATTTGGATACAAAGTGCACAAAATAGGATCATAGCTCCCCCAAAATCAATAGAAACTTACAACAAGTGCAAAGAGAGCATATAGGAAACTAAGCCTAGTACTTGCAAAAAACACATGGTTGAGCAACAAGTAAGAGAGGCAACTTAAGAGTGGGCTCAACCAAAAAGATGTGTGTGGCTCAAGGCAATGCACTTGAGAAGACTAATGTACAGAAGAGCATTAAGCAACAATAAAGTCTTCAAAGAATGAGGCACACAGTGCAATGCCTATCATTCCCACACACAACTAGCAAATGGGTTCACAAACTTACTAATAAGCATATAGAGAACCTATGCTTGTGACAACCCGCGGTGAAGATAGAAGATGAGAGGCTCATCAAGACGAGGGATACCAAAAAAAAGATGGCAAAAGCCTCGTAAAGATAAGCAAGAGGAAAATAATCTTCACCACACAAGAGTGCAACAAGATGCAACGAGATAAGACCCGCACTCAAGCCACACACTTTCACGGAGCCACCAAAGAAATAACATGAGAAAGAAACGATGGACATGAAAGAAAGGGATATCAACTAGAGATGTACCTTCTCTCAAGTGTATAAGATTCTAGGTAGATGAAAATCATGATGATATCAATCCACAAAGAAGGATATACACATGAAATAGTTACAAAAAGGAAAGAACAAGATATCCACAAGGAAGTCATAAATATACCAATAAGAAATTTGCTTGAGAGCATAGCACATGGCTAGATATGGTCTTATTGTATATAAATGAATTCCAACCACATGAACATCAAAGACATCACAACTAGCAACAAGAGATCATTGTTGGGATGCTTTGAGAAAGGAAACAAGTAACACAAGAAAGAATGAATAGCATGCCATGATACAACCTACACAAGGTTGATGCAAGAAATGTGTGCAGGAAGTAGATGATGATACTTGTTACCGAGATATCATTGGAAGGATATAGTAGATACCAATTGAAGGTAGATAGTAGTTCATTGATGATCCTAGCTTGACTACAGTAAGCACATGGTGACAACACCTTCCTTGTGAGTGAGACGAGCATCCAATGCATCTCCAATTGTTCCTAGAACAAAAACACAAACAAATGGTACCCAAACTCATCGGGACCAAATAGTTAGAAACACCAATACATAGGACAAACTCCACATAAATATGTGTATCTAGATATGAAAATGAATTTCATGCACATCTCATCCAAATTGAGACTAGGTGGAGTTTCCCCTATATATTGAGTCAAAGAGAGAAAGCATGCCAAATGAAATACATGAAGTAGACATGCATGCTCAAGACTTTCAAAACACGAAGCCAAAAGACAAAGAAATGCCAAGGGAAGAAAAGATACCAAATGAATAAATCATCACTTGGAGGATGTCCATAAAATATACATCAAGGAATGAGATATCCATTGATACACACGAAAACAAAGATGTCGAACTCCCAAAGAGAGGATGGTTCCAAACAAACCAAGCTCTCAACAAAGTTTCATGATGGCACAAAGTACCAAAAAGAAATGGCTTGCCTTCCACCAAAACACACTTGATGAGGATCACAAGATGAGCGTTTTAGAGAAAATAGAATAGCCCCCCCCCCCCCACAAGTTGTGCATTACATAGGATTTGCATTTGAATACAAAATGCACAAGGTGGGATCATCACTTTCACTATATCTAGAAAACACTAGACAAGAACAAGAAATAAAATAGATCCACAAGTGGTAGGGAAGACAATGGGAGTTGACACAAACTTGGCAAGAGATAAGGCAAATAAAAAGCAAACGCCAACGTGAAGATGATCAATAATTTCTACCACACATAAGTGAGTACCAATTGTCAAAAGACAAGAAGTATTTGGAAATAATTCCCGTTGGTAGATAGCAATGATATCCAACATCATCTTCACACCAAACACACGCAAATTGCAACTTGTAGAGTTAACATGCCACCTAGGAACAAGATAATCTACAATATCAATTCTACGTGACAATATCTCAAATGTACACATTTTCTAGGCTTGTAATATGCACTTAGCATATTACTCCCCCATAATGTGATACCAATAAGAAATTAACAAGAGGCAATAAGAGGAACAAACAAGAGATAATTAATGGACTATTTAGAGTTTGAATTTCTCATGAGAGATATACCACCTAGCGACTAGATAATCTTGTAATATCAATACTAGCTGGTATTCCTCATGTACACACATTTATAGGATTGTGAGGTGCACAAAGCACATCACTCCCTCAAAATAGGATGTTCCATTAATCTCTCACACGAGCCAACTAGGATACAAACAAGAAACATAAAGGCTCAACGCACGACACATGCGTACATGATGTGCAAACCAACACACACATACTTGATTGCTCAAGATAAGAAAGTTGGAATCAAAACATATACAAACACATGCAAGGAACAAAACCAAAACATGCAAGGGGACAAGTAACTTTGAATGTAAGCAATTTTAAGTACAAGTTACCGCAAGGAGGCACATTGGATATAAGATATAAACTTGATGATTCAATTGACTTGGCTTGAGACAATAAGAGTGATGAAGTCCCCTTAATTCTTCATAATGTAGCCAAGTCTCCAATGCCCTCCAACAACACCTATTGATCAAGTTTGAGCTTGTTGGTCCGCAACCAAGTTGGGTCCTAAGAGGTTAGTCACAATAGGTTTGGCTACCCAAATGGTTCTTTGCTTGATACCACTTTGAGTACCAACAAACTTGGCAAACACATTGCCAACCTTATCCTTACCAAGAGAATAGATATCATCAATAATAATTGGGTTTGATAAGTTACCACTAGTGCATGAAGAAGCGACGTGACCTTTCTCATGACATAAGTAGCAACGTCTGCTCTTCACTTTTTTCTCACTTGATTTCTCAATTTGAGAAGCATTAACTTGAGTCTTCTTGGGAAGAGGCCTTTCTTCAACTTGAGGTTGAGCATGAGATTGAACTTGTGCCCTCTTCCCTTGTTGCTTGACACTAATGGCCTTCTTCTTCAATGGGCAAGATCTAACATGATGCCCTTCTATTTTGCACTTGAAGCAAATAATCTTGGCCGAATTCTTGACTTGTTCTTGGCCCTTCCTTTTGTTCATCTTGGACTTCTTCTTCTTATTGGAGTTGAATCCAAGTCCACCTTGGTCATTGGGGTATTTTTGCACACTCAAGATATTGTTGAGTGTGGATTTCCCTTCATGACACTTTTCCAAGTCTTTCTTCAAAGAAGTGACTTGGGTCTTGAGCTCTTTGATTTCCTCTACATGGTTAGTCTCAACACAAGTACTAGAGGAAGTATAAGCTTCATCGTTAGAGCAACAAGGCAAGGAAAGAAATTCATCACAAGATGTACCAACATTGTGAGTAGATGAATTACAAGGACTAGCACATGACAATATACTATTTTGACTAGAAGTAGTGCTAGTATCCACATGAGGCTCACTAGATGTTACCTTAGCAATCATGGCCTCATGAGCTATCTTTGGCACACTATGGGATACTAGAAGATCATCATGAGAGCTTAAGAGCTTTTCATGACTTTCTTCCAATTTCCCATAATTGCAAGATAGCACCTCAAGTTGAGCCCATAGCTCAACATTCTCCTTCAAAAAGGATGCTTCACAAGTAATAGAATTAGTAGCACAAGCATCATCATTAACAACAAGAGGAGAAGGCAACTTGGCAAGCTCTTTTAAATAAGAAGCTTCAAGTTGAGCATGAGACTCGGTGAGTTTTATGAGCTCACCCTTGATGACCCTTGAGCCATTTTCGAGGTGCTCAAAATCCTCAAGGAGTCTAGCATGAGCAACTTCAAGCTTAAAATTTTTAGTTTCAAAAACATTGGCCACCTCAAGAGCTCTATCAGTAGATTCCTTCACTCTAGACAATTCTAGAGCAAAAGTCTCCTCAAGAGATTCCTTGGTGGTTTGTTCAAGTTCAAGAGCTTGAGAGAGGTCCGCAATCTCATTAGTGTAATCACGCCCATGACCTTTCATTTTATCAATGGTGACCTCATGCTCCTCAAGACGAGATTCCAACTCATCAATATATTTCTTGCTCTCAATAGCAATGGACATAATTTCCATGAAGTTGGAACGAGCAATTTTATTTTTATGAAGAGCTTTAAAAACCATTTCCCCCTTAATTTTTAAGGAGGCAAAATTATCATTCTCTTCATCATTATCCTCATCATCATTAGCATCAACATCATCATCAAGAGACATATTGGGGTACAAAGTAGGAGATACCTTTGACGCCTTAGCCATAAGGCAAAACGCAATAGATAATGATGTGGGATCCCTTGAGGCACCATTAAACACCACATCTTGTTCCATGGAGTGTTCGATTTCCTCTACATTGTTAGCACAACAATTCGAGGAAATAGATGCATTTTTATCATGGCAACAAGACATAGCAAGCATATCATCATGATATTTAGTCGAGCAATTTCTACATGATATGCAAGGACTATCAACACAAGCATGTGAAACATTTGGAGTGCTCGAAGTGTTAAAGCCCAAACAGGGAGCATTGCAATAATATAGTGATGAAGGATCATCCACAATAAGCATACTATCATCATTGCAATGACCAACACTACTCACCATATCATTACCTTGTGGCAAACCACATGTAGGTGAAGTAGAAGAAGTTGAGAAGACGATATGACCAGAGGTGGAGGGAGAACAACCATCCCCAAAAATCTTGGACACACCATATTTATCTTGAAGCTTTGTCCATAACTCATGAGCATCCCGGAACGGCATGAGTTGAAATATAACTACATTGCTCAAAGCATCGAAAAGTACATTAGAGGCTTGAGCATTGAGATAAGAGTTTTTCTCATCCTCTAAAGATAATGTTTGGGGATCTTTTGGAGGAGAAAAACCCATATCTACAATTCACTCTATATTTGGGTCCATGACCCTAAAGAGATTAAGCATGCGAATTACCCAAACATCAAAATTTGTGCCATAGAAACTAAGAGTGTCAAAGAATCCTAATCCTCTAGTCGGCATCTTTACTCTCTAGGCGGTTAAGCCCAACAAAGAGAGACGAGGCTCTGATACCAATTGAAAGATCGTGGATGTCGCCTAGAGGGGGGTGAATAGGCGTTTTAAAATAATTACGGTAGAGGCTTGAGCAAATGCGGAATAAACCTATCGGTTAATTTGTCAAGCACAAAACCTTACAACAACTAGGCTCACCTATGTGCACCAACAACTTATGCTAAGCAAGATAAGCAACTATGTGATAGCAAGATATATGACAAGGAACAAAATGGCTATCACAAAGTAAAGTGCATAAGTAAAGGGCTCGGGTAAGAGATAACCGAGGCACGCGGAGACGATGATGTATCCCGAAGTTCACACCCTTGCGGATGCTAATCTCCGTTTGGAGCGGTGTGGAGGCACAATGCTCCCCAAGAAGCCACTAGGGCCACCGTAATCTCCTCACGCCCTTGCACAATGCAAGATGTCGTGAACCCACTAAGGGACCCTTGTGGGCGGTCACCGAACCCGTACCCTTTGGCAACCCTTGGGGGCGGTCACCGGTACCCGTAAAATTGCTCGGGGCGATCTCCACAACATAATTGGAGACCCCGACGCTTGCCCGGAGCTTTACACCACAATGATTGAGCTCCGAACACCACCAAATGTCTAGGGCGCCCAAGCACCCAAGAGGAACAAGCTCAAGGGTACCAAGCACCCAAGAGTAATAAGCTTCTCAACTTGTAACTTCCACGTATCACCGTGGAGAACTCAAACCGATGCACAAATGCAATGGCAAGGGCACACAGAGTACCCAAGTCCTTCTCTCTCAAATCCCACCAAAGCAACTAATGCGAGGGAGGAAAGTAAGAGGAAGAACAAGAAGGAGAACACAAAGAACTCCAAGATCTAGATCCAAGGGGTTCCCCTCACATAGAGGAGAACGTGATTGGTGGAAGTGTGGATCTAGATCTCCTCTCTCTTTTCCCTCAAAAACTAGCAAGAATCCATGGAGGGATTGAGAGTTAGCAAGCTCAAAGAAGGTCAACAATGGGGGCAAAAACGAGCTCTAGAGATGGGGAACCATTGGGGAAGAAGACCCCCTTAAATAGGTCCCCCCGAATCTGCCTGTTATGTGCAGAAAACTATTGGACCGGTACAACCGGTGCACGAACCGGTACAACCGGCCAAAGCAGAGGAAAAACCAACCTGGGAAAAGCTCTAAGAGGTACAACAGCCTGGGGAACCGGTAGTACCGGTTAAACCGGTCAACAACCGCCCAAGAACCGCTCCAAAACAGAAACTAGTCCGGTGGTAGAGCGGTACATGGCCGGTACAACCTCCGGACCAATTCTGGAGCGGTACAACCGCTCCAAACACCGGTTGTACCGGTCAACCGGTACAACCTCTCTATGGGGCGGTACAACCTCTCTATGTAAAACAGGCAATATCAAAACAGCCACAACTTTCATATACGAGCTCTGAATTCGATGAAACCAAGTTTGTTGGAAAGCTAGCAACAAGGGCTAACACAATATTGATAGAAATATAAATAAGAAGCAAATGAGAAAAGGCCCATAATAAAATGGTGAGAACCCTTCCTTGGATAAGACCGGTAAAACCTCCAACACCGAAAACATCATAGAAGACGCATGCAAACTCCGTTTTCGATGAACTCAAGCTTGTCATCAAGATGACCATAAGCTCTAAGACTCACAAATAGAACCAAACAAGAACAAAGAAACATGATGCAAGGATGCAATGGTTTGAGATCTCTACTAACGATACGATCAAGCTACCAACTTGAGAGCCCCCCTTGATAGTACGGCAAATGATCCTATAACCCGGTCTCCCAACTACCACCATGAGACCGGTAAAATAGAAAACCTATCAAGGGAAAACCTTTGCCTTGCACATGGTCCACTTGAGCTAGATGAAGACGATCTTGACTCCCTCAAGTTGGACCACCTTTCTTGATTGCGTTGACTCGATGAAGACTAGATGATTGCTCCCCCATAGTCCACTATGGGTGAGCGACTCTTCGGCACATCTTCACAAGTCCATTGACACCACAATAGATGGCAAGATTCAAACTTGATTGCTCCACCATACTCCATTATGGGTGAGCCACTCTTCGTGCCGCTCCACTTGAACTTGCACACAGCAAACTTGATGACGATCACCACTTGATGTCATCCTCCATGGGTTGTATGGGATCTTCCTCTTGACGCAAGACCATGGAAACATACCTAACCCCACAAAGAACTCTCACGTAGACCATGGGTTAGTACACAAAGCGTAATGGACAATGCTTACCATACCATGGGAACACTTGGTCCCTCTCGGTACAACTTGTGCGCTTTGTGTGTTGATCAACTTGAATCACTCTCTGTACTTAGGCTAGATCAACCTTGAATCTTTCCAACTCTCTTCATTTGGATGATGTCTTGAAGGTAAACATGAATGATCACATAATCTTCTTCTTCAAGACATGCTTGCAATAAGCTCAACACTCACATGACCAATCTTTGGATAATTCCTTAATAGCACCTTGGTCAACTCATAAACTCCTTGAAACCAACACATGGACTTCAAGAAAAGCCTACGGACAAAACCTTCAAATATAACTCAAGGCAACCATTAGTCCATAGAGATTGTCATCAATTACCAAAACCAAACATGGGGGCATCGCATGTTCTTTCAACAGGAAAATAGCAGTAGCGCGTCCACCACAAACCGCGCTACTGCTATAATTGCCATGACCTCGCCCCCCCCCCCC
>NC_041393.1:132611707-132631146 GCF_002162155.2 Triticum dicoccoides
GCAGTAGCGCTCTGTACAGAACAGCGCTACTGCTATAGAAGTTAGCAGCAGCGCGCTTCTAGGAAAAACGCTACTGCTAAGATCAGCCCACAAGTTTAGTCCCACGTCGCTCCATGAACAGGGTGTTTACCACCTTAAATTTGTTATTTCTGAAACTACCACAACCAGTTGGTCTTCACTGAACTCTATGTGTAAAATTTGTGGCCGCAATAGGAGTCCTCTTCGGTTCCTACCGGAGGGGACTCATATTGACAATTCAGATTGTACACAAAAAGATCATTGATGGCCAATGTATTTTTGCATTGATGTATTTTTTGTATAGTTACACTTAGCAGTAGCGGTTTATATGGAAAGTGCTACTGCTATTCAGATTAGCTGTAGCACGTTTTGGCAAACGCGCTACAACTATCCCTACCTTATCCCCACGCGCACGACCGGCCCTCACTCACACTGATCTCACTCTCGCCTGCGTGCCGATAACCATCGTCGTGCGTCGTCGCCACCGCCGCCGTCTTCGTCCGTCCGCCGCCGAGGTACTCCCCTCCTTCCGTCCCTCCTCCCTCCTCCTCCCTCCTCCCTCCGCCTGCGGCCGCCCCTCCCTCCTCCGCCGGCAGCCCTCCTCCCACCATCCTCGACCTCGCCACCCCTAGCTACCTCTCCGTCGCCCCCCACCCCCTGCCACTAGTTAGTACTAGATTTAGTAGTAGTAGATGTCAATTTAGGGTTCATAGCTAGTACTAGATGTTGCTTAGTTAGTACTAGATTTTTAGTAGTAGTAGTGGTAGTTGAACTACTTTAGTTGTAGTTGAACTAGTTTAGTAAGTAAATTAATAAACTAGTTGAACTAGTTGAATTAATAGAACTAATGTATTTTTAGTAAGATAATTAATATAACCAGTTGAACTATTTTATTTTTAGAAAGAACTAGTTTTTTTCTATTTATAGTAAGTTTATATTTAGTAAGAACTAGTTGAATTAATAAAACTAGTTCAACATGTCATATTTGTTGTTATTTTTTAGTTTAAGCAATTATTCGGGATGTATTAGTGATAACTTATATGGTTTCAAGTGACCACCATCGTCCCCATCAACCACCCCCTCCGACATCCCCGCCGTCGTCCCAGTCACCGACCCCCTCCGACATCGAGGTGAGACCAGCCAAATATCCTTGTATATCTTGTGTTGTTGCTCAAATAGGATATGTGGTTGCCCAAGTGGCCGTTCATGTTCAGTTTACATCTTCGAGTGGCCTATGTTTTGCCGGAGTGTTGATTAATTTCCGTTTCGGCAAATTTCAGGCGCTCGATATGTCCTTTTTTAGCAAAGGTCATGTCGGATTTTTTCGTGAATTCTGGCATGACTTGTGCTAGAATATGTACAAGTTTAATCTTTGAATTATGATTGTAGGAAATGTCGTACTCGGACGATGACAGTCTCCCGGGGGAGTGTAGCTGGTGCCACGACGATCGAGGTATGTGCGACAGGTTCGTTCGGCTGGGCGAAGATCGGCGCTTCAGCATTAAGCTCAAGGAGACCTTCGATTATGAAATGGTACGCAACAATGACAAGTGTTTTTTTCATAATTAAGCATGACTTCAACTATTTCAACGTCTAATTTTCATATTTTACAATTCGACTAGCTTATCCCATGCCATGCAAGACGCTATGTCTTGGAGAGGATGGGTTTTCAAGACCATGAAAATTTCGAAACAAAGAAAATACACCTAAGGACCCATCATGATATGGATTTTGAAGTAAATCTGTGCAATGCTCAGAGCGTAACCCATTTTGGTTGCCAAAATTGGGAAGCACTTTGCAAAATGTATGGTTTTTATGAGGGTATGATTGTCACCATGGATCTTGGTGATCCTGACATCGAGCAAGACAATATGGACATTTGGGTCCTTGTTGATACGCTTCCGATTGTACCGCTATGTGAGTTTCTCAAACATAGTTATTAACTAATTTATATTGTTTATTTCAAAATAGTTGATAGCTTATTTCCATTGACAGCTTATTTTGATTCTTCAAAGATTGTGCGGAAGATGGTAGATAAAACCCACTACACCGATGGCACCGAATTAACGTATAAGGAGAAAAATCATCTGATCGCATTTTGTACTCTTCTTGAGAATTACAATGACTATTATTGAACTCCTCCAAATTATGGTGAATACGTGCCACTAGTGCATGTGTTGAACCACGGTAACTTCTCTGGAGATACCCTGGTAAGATTTTTTACTATTACGACATCCGTGCATCGTTTGCATACTTCTAAAACTAGTACATCATTGCTAACTACGAAATTATTATTATGTTTTTCAACAGAAACTCCCGATGGATTGTGTGCCTCATCTGATGTCTCTGCATGGTCGCCTCTCAGTTCTGAACATACTGCCAGGTAAATCTATGGAGCTCACCTGTGCATATCGGATTTCTAAAACCCGTGAACACATGTTCATCAAAGAATGGAAGAAATGTATGGACATTCGCAAGGAGGTTCTTGGAAGTAACATTCAGCGAAATACAAGAATTGGAGACAGGCTAATCTCCATTCTCCATAATGGAGAGTCAGGGGCTATCTTGTTTTTTGCTATTTTACCTTAGAAAATGTAGTAGGTCTTAATCTAATGTAATAGGTCCTATGAGGTACAATATGTTTATTATGTGGTAATGTGTTAGAGTTGATAATGATGATCTTGAGGAGGTGTTATGTGATGTCAATGATGAAAACGATGATCTTGAGGAGGTGTTATATGACAATGATGTATTATGATGATAAGTTGTTAATGATATGATGATGATGATATTATTATATCATTGGGTGAAAGAACCACGGATTAGTTTCAAGTGGATGGACATCCACTTGAAACTAGTCCATGGTTCTTTCACCCCATGATGTAATAACTCATTATTATGTAAAAACAATCTCTAAATTCCTGTTGTATGAAAACTTGTGTAAAGGTGTATGAATACAACATGAAATAAAAAAGAAATAAAATACTAAATAATAGTAGTAGCGCGGGAGAGGAGAAGCGCTACTACTAATTACCAGTAGCGTTGTTCTGAAGAAGCGCTACTACTAAGTCAATTTGCCAGTAGCG
Organism: Triticum dicoccoides; assembly: GCF_002162155.2. NCBI lineage: Eukaryota > Viridiplantae > Streptophyta > Magnoliopsida > Poales > Poaceae > Triticum > Triticum dicoccoides. Next base: position 132,614,812 of record NC_041393.1, read on the forward strand.
TGGGTCTAGGCACGCTATTGCTAAGCATTAGCTGTAGCGCCTTATCAGTAGCGCTCCTTCCCGCGCTACTGATAGGCCTAAAACCCGTGCTGCTCCTAGGCTTTACCCTAGTAGTGAGACCGTTGCCGGACTTGGTTCTTCGGGGCTGGCGGAACCTTGGACCCTATATCAGGGAAGTGCCATTGGACGGACGCGCAACTGAAAATACCAGTCAAGAGGCTTCAGCACTATATCAGTGCAGCGCAGCGAGGGGCGTTTGTTCCAGACAGGGAGAAGGACAAGCTCACAATGGCCCTCGGGAATCCTGAGCACCTTGGACGGACACGAGGCATGCCAGGCTCCATTCCGTGGAAGGTTGGTTTTCCGGACGCAGGGGGTTACAAAACCCACGAGAGGAGGAAGAAACTGGAGCAGGCCCAACTGCAGGCACTGCACGAAAGGGTAATGGGGCTAGAGAAACGAGAAGCAGCAGATCGCAGCAAATGACCTGCCGAAGCTTCCCCCAAAGCTACCCCGCCATCTCAACGGAGAAGCAGCGTGGCTTCCACCGAGCTGCTTCAGCCGGAGCATGTCTTGACGGCTCCTGCCAGCTATCCCGTGGATGCTATCACAGAGTCTCAAAATTGCCACATTATGGCGCGATGGATGAATATGAAGGTCAAGGCGGCTGTTGGCTCTGTTTATCCTACTGAACATGGCGCAACTTTTCACTGCCGGCCGATTCCAGAAGGATATGCTAGGGTGATGGTGGATGAAATAACGGAGAGACTAGGTTGGGTTCTGCTTTAAAGACTCCATGCCTATGGCGGAAGGAGCTCATCAACCTTCCGAACTTGACGCCTCCGCCTCCTCCTCCTCCTCCGGCGAGTCAGGGCACTCCGCCTCCTCCACCACCTCCTCCTCCGGTGAGTGACGATCAGGGTGCTGGGCCTCCTTCTCCGGCGTGTGGCGGCAGTCTGCCTCCTTCTCTGCCTGCACCGGCGCACCCGAGCAGCCAGCAGCCTCCTCCTTCTCCGCCTCGCCAGCAAGGGCGGAAGAGACCCGTCGCCGCCGCCCTGGCTGCTCCAGTGCGTCATAGTCATTCTCCTCCGCCTCGTAATCAAGCACGAAAGAAGACAGACGCTGCAGCCGCTCCGTCTACTCCGGCGTCTAGCAGCACAACCAGAGGCGGGAGGCAATACAGATACGGTCCACCTCTCAAAGCTCTAGAGAGGTTACCGTACGAGAGGACCGAGGAGGAAAACGCGACGATCGTGCGGGCCCACATGAAGGAGTTCTTTGAAGGGGTGAAAGCAAAGAGACATCCACCTCCGGAAGAGAAGGTAGATCCGGTGAAAGCAAAGCGCACTCTCGATGCCCTGAGGAAACCGGCAAAGTCTCCGCCGAGAACCAACTATGACCACATTACTGAACAGACATATCTCCAAGCGGAGCAGTCGGGAAGTACTCTCAGACATCAAAGGTCAAGAGAATTAGCAGCTGCGAAAAAAGTTGCCCAGCTCAATGTGTCGCCCGCTCAATGTGTCTAGCGGCGACATCGTCGCTAATGCTCCGGGGATGGTGCCCGGTTATGGCAATCTATCAGATTACCTGCTTGATGATCAACTTCCTGATTTCATGGAGGTGGACGAACACAGATACGATTACGGGAAGCCTCTCGTCAAAGATGAAAAATCTCTAACAACGATGATGCGAAGATTCCATAATTGGTACATGAAAACCTGCAGAGAGTCTGGGGGGGCGAATAGTTTGTATCTGCACATTAAAGAGGAGCACGACCTCGTTGGAACTGATCAGTTGTGTGTTCCATTTGAGGAGTTCTTCGCGTTCTTCAATCAAAAGGCCCTCGATAAATTAACGGTCTTCTGCTACTGTATGTAAGTACTAGCTATTTCTGTCATTAAGTCTCTATACATAGCTCGGCTCTTTCATTGCATGTATTTATAATCTATTATCCTCACTATATTATGCAGATTGAAGATCGTCGAGTGCAGAAAATAAGAAATCTATGATATTGGGTTCATTAACACAAATATCATAGATGATAATCAGATTAAAAAGCACGCCAAAGAGGCCGTGGCCAACTTGCTACAATCGTTGATCAAAAATCAAAACAAAGATACCATACTCTTTCCTTACAACGGCGAGTGAGTGTTACTGTCGTGTGCATATTCAGTTTCCCTTATTTCTCGAGTGAGGTTATAGTAATGTAATTGATGAGTTATGCATGCGTGCGCAGCTTCCACTATGTTCTTCTGGAGATTAAGCTTGAGCGGGGACTAGTAACCGTCTTAGACTCGAGACGGAAAGATCTCAAAACCTATGCGGACATGACTGAATTGCTCAACAAGTAAGTTCGATCGATCATTATCGCACCATATCGGCAACTTTTTGTTCATTTCCTGATATCTCAAGTAATAATAATTATTTTCTTTGTCTTGTAGGGTTTGGAAATAGTTCACCGCAGAAGCTCCGGGACTGCCGAAGGAGCTGCGATATACATACCCGAAAGTAAGTACTACTGGCTAGCTAGTTGCGCGCATCTCCTGTTGATTCTATAGCTATACTTTCATCAATGCCATTTATAATGCTTCATTATCAGTTTGATTGACCTCTATTTCTCGTAAAGTGCTTGTGGCAGGAACAAGGAAATGATTTCTATGGATACTACGTGTGCGAGTTCATCCACAACGCGACTTTGAAAAATAAGCGGGGCTATTCTAAAAGACAATATGAAGTGCGTAAGCAATAATATTCACAATTTTATTTTATTACACCATCATTTCTATTGAGTTTCATTCATATATATGTATTAATTAACCCCCTTCTTCAAACTAGACGTGGCAGATGCGGAATGAACTCCTAGAACAAGATCGCATGAAAGCAAATCAAGAGGAATTGGCGGGATTCTTTCTTGACCACGTCATCAATAAAGCCGGAGAATACCATGTGCAAGTTGATTTCAATTGCTAGGGGATTGTAATTAAGAGATCTTACATATTGTACATATATGTAGCCAGTAGCGTTGGATAGATAATACGAAAACTTGTTGTTCGACCAATCTCTCGGAGAAGGAGAGGTCGATCGATCACTTCTCTCGGTATGCATGACAAACTTCTGTACTTAATGGTTCCCTTCATTTTCTTACTAGCTAGCGTGTCGAGGGCCTCTCTATGTATAGTACGTAGCGTTGACCAAGCACAGACATAAGAGAGGACACTTCTCTCTATTAATTAATTAGCTAGCTAACACAATATATGAAACACCTAAATTAACCCCCCAAAACCCCCAATCCCTCCCCCCTTTCAAAAAAACAAAAACCCCAGCCACTGGAATGCTGACGCGTGGATGCCTGGCACCAACCGGGACCAAAGGCCCCCCTGCCTGGGCTTGGCGCACCGGCCACGTGGAGGACCATCTGTCCCGGTTCGTGTTAGAACTGGGACTAAAGGGGGGAGGTATTAGTAACGACCCATTTGTCCCGGTTCATGACCCGGGACTAAAGGCCCTTACGAACCGGGACAAATTCCCCCTTTTCTACTAGTGTACTATTGCTGCATCACCCTTTCCTCTTCAAGGAAAACCAACGCAAGCTCAAGACGTAGCAGGGCCCTCCGTGGACTCGCGCAGCCGTTACCCTTTGTGGGTTGAAGTCTCCATCAACGTGGATGTATGATAGCACCACCTATCGGAACCACGACAAAAACATCTGTGTCTCCTATTGCATTTGCACTCTCCAAACCCTTCCCTTTACATTCTTGCAAGTTGCATGCTTTACTTTCCGCTGCTCATATACTCTTTGAATGCTTGCTTGAATTGTGTTAAGATTGCTTGAACCGTGCTAAGTTGCTAAAATCTGCCTAGAACTAAAATTGGGAAAGGGATAGATTTTTATTTGGTCAAGTAGTCTAATCACCCCCCACTCTAGACATACTTTCGATCCTACAATTGGTCCTAGCCTATGCATGACCGGAAGGAAGCGGGAACGAAAGCGACTTAATTACTTGCCCTCCTGATCGATCATCTTGGGTTCCTGCCCTTGCCCCTCCATCGCCGTTGTAGACACCGGTTTTACCCCCCGATGACGGCTGCAAAACCCTAGAGGAGGATGAGTTTTCTGCATCCGTTAGTGCGTGGGGTTTGTGTAGATAGGGAGAGAGATGGGGAATCGAAGACAGGGATGCCAGGTTATGAAACGGAGTACGAAAGACGTTCGATTGGAGGAGGTGCACTTCCGCTTCTGCTTCCCTGGGGCGAGGAAGGAAGGATGAATGGGAAGGCCGTGCGCGGGGGATCGAATATCTAGCTGGCGGATCTGAACCATCAGTAGTCAATCAAATGGCTGAAAAGAATTGGGGTGACATGGACGCATGAGAATTTAGGAAAATCAAGTAGTGGGGGGTCCTATTTAGATATAGTAGATTTGGTGCGGGCATATGGGGAGTACGGTTGTGTACATCTAAAAATGGACACTGTCCAGTCACTATTAACGGGTGTGTTCGAACGCGTCCGCAAGTGTATAGGCACTCAAAGTAGGCAACTATGATAGTAAATGCTCTTATAGGGTAAATTGTACGCTGCAGACTACGACCAAAGTCTAGGAATCTCAATATTATTAACGTGTGCATGTGCCTAAGCCTTAAGCATCACCATGATACGATTCCTAGGCCAAAATATAGTGCAAACAGACGAAGGGTATAGCTTTTTTGTAATTTGCGAAGGAGATACCCCGCTCGCTCCCACAGAGTGATACAAGTGGAACTCTAGCTCGCCAAAAAACCTCCGTTGGTTGAGCTCGGCTATAGCCGGCTATTTAAAACTTTGTTGCCAGCTCTTCTCCCCTCCTCGCCACCTCTTGGGCGCATTGCCAGGCAAACCCATGCAACACTGTGTTGGCGGCCAACCTTCTTGCGCTGTGGGGCTTGCTCTCGCGGTGCTGGAGCTATGTTACATAATGGCTGATACGTCTCAAACGTATCTATAATTTTTTTATTGTTCCATGCTATTATATTATCACTTTTATATACATTTATACCAATTTATATTATTTCCTGCACTAACCTATTAATTTCGTGCCTAGTGTCAGTTCCTGTTTTTGATTTTGCAGGAAACAATATTTAGGAAGGTCCAATTACAATGCCAATTTAACACGATTTTTTTCGGGCGACGAAGGACCCATGAAGCTTCTTGAAGGAACGAGAGGATCCGTAGGGGGGGCACATGGCCAAGTGGCGCGCCCCAGGCCTAGGGCACACCACTAGGGCGTGTGGGGGCCACCTACACCACCTTAGATTGATTTGACGCCATAAATCGTATAAATACTGAAATCTTGCACCATATTTTTAGAAGCATTTTACTGTCGCCACAAGTTCCTGTTTCGTGAAGATCCAATCCGGAGGCCTGTCCAGAGCTCTACTGGAGGGAGAATCCAATGCTGGAGGCTTCTTCATCAACCTTGCTACTTCCATGACTATGTGTGAGTAGTTCTACTAGGACCTTATGGTCAATAGTAGTAGCTAGATGACTCTCTCTCTCTCTCTCTCTCTCTCTCTCTCTCTCTCTCTCTCTCTCTCTCTCTCTCTCTCGGATTTTCAATACCATGTTCTCGTGAGCTGCCTTACATGATTAGGATCAATTCACTAATTCTTGGGTGTGTTTGTTGGGATATGATGAATTGTCACTTTATGACCAGATTGTTCATTAAAATCAATTGAATTTTTTAGGTTTCCTTGTATGCTCTCCAATCTATCTATTTTCCCTGACCAAGTTAGATGGGTTTTTCTTTAGAAGGGTGGTGCTTTATAGTGGGTTCAATCTTGTGGTGCTCTAACCTAGTGACAATAAGCTAAGGGCTAAGAAATGTATTGTATTGTTGTCACTAAGGATAAAATGATGGTGTCTCGTTATATTGATTGATGTTTTATTGTCTACATACTATCTACAAATTGAGGTGAAATGGAAAAAACCACCAGAAGTAGCCGTAATACCTATTGATGGTCGAGGACATCGACTTGTACTAGTGGCACGAACATTGAGTTGGAGCCGCAAGAAAGTAGACCTACAGGATCACGGTAGAAAGGAAGAAGACGGGGGAAGAGACTAAGCAGAAAGAAGATAAGATATGTGTCCAGTCCGCAACCCAAAATAAATGCTGGGTAACTCGGGGTACCTAGTTGGATAAGCCCATGAATAAAATATAATGTCCAGACCAGCACGATTCAGAAAGCAGAATATTACAGTATAAATTTCTTCTAAAAGAACTTGATTGAACAAACATCGTTAACCATAGGAGCCCAAATGAAATCAAAGCTTAGGGAAGTCATTGCAGTTGGAAGAACAAAATGTGTTAAAGAATTACTTATTTAACGAACTCATCAGCCGATTTCATAAGTTCAGATTTGGTCGTACAAGTATTGCTTTCTTTAATGTAAAGATAGATTTTTTACATATGATAGCATGCATCGCAAGGCGGTAGAAAGTAGCGAAAAATACAATGTGAAATACTCATGGAAAAGGATGGAATGAGCTTAGGAAAGGACATGAGAGGATGAACTGATGAGTACAGATTAAATAAAGGGAAATGATCCATTCATTCCCTTATACAAGGCCACTTCATATTTTCATATCTAACTTTGACCATTACTTTTACCAATAGAAGTGGTAGTATGCCACAAAAAGTATGTCATTGGATGCATATTTGAAAGAACGTTGCAATGATATATTTTTTATGACATATAATCCATATTTTGTTGACCCAGATTATAAGTCAAAGTTTGACACGAAAAACAAAGTGACCTTGTATAAGGGAATGAAGGGAATAAATGAAACAGAAGAAGAAGCAATAGCGAATGAAGACGATTAGAAGGTTGATAGGAAAAGACGGGTATAGGAATGCACAAGTAGTAGAAAAACATATGAACAGGAAAAATGATGAATAGTATGAATAACTGTTACAACAGAACGGGGTGATGGAGCATAACAGAAGGTTCGCGGTCGTAAAAGTACATGTGAAGGACATATTTGTACAGAAAAATCATGTATATTGTCTGATATTCATACATTTAAGAATTTTCATCCATTTTCCAACGAATTTCCGTGAAAGATACGTGCACAGATCACAGCGCACATCAACGGCAGCAGGCGTTTTTGCAGGTGCGTGCCCCTGCGAATTTTCATAGTATTGTATTGACTCCAAACAAAAGCTGGTTAGCGGCCGGGTAACGTGGGAGAATTGAAGTTGTGCTGATTGACCCAATTCATCTAGCATGATTGTGTAATGACTTTCTTAATGAATCATGAGGACCCACTATATTGCCTTATCCTGATGTGCATTTTGTGCCAACACTCAGACCACAACCATTACACTTATTGTTTTTTTTTTTTTGAAAATATGGTCCAAAAATTTGAAATTGGCATGGTGTCATAATATGGTTGTCGTATTCTTTTAGCCAACTCGAGGCAACTTGTATGCATTAACTGACCTCGTAGGCATTTTCAATATCGCCCATAATTAGCCCCATATGTGTGTATCTCACGGTTTCAGTCGCGGCCATGTCATGAAGGATTGCTCATATAGTACGTCCATAAGGAAATTGCATTCGTCCATACCAAACGGGAAAATAAAGACTAACCATATGTGATGACAATTGGCTAATTTGGAATGCAACTGGTAATGCTCAAAAGTCTATCGTGGTTCATCCGTTCATTAATTTACAAACAGTTCACTCAAAATAAACATGAACACCATGCATGCATACAAACACCGCACCGTCACCGTTGTTGTGATGATCTTGGCCTCCTGAGGAGGCGGCAAAGGAGCTGGACAAGCCGAAGACCTCCAGCAGGTGCGCGCCGACAACCATCCGGGCTGTCTTGGCCGCGGAGCCGCCGCTATCGCCAAGGCTGTGCCAGTCATCATCGCGCTCTTGCCAAGGCTGCCGTCAGGTGAGAACAAATGATTACGAGGTAGCATCTTCTTGAAATTTTTACCATAGAGAAGTGTTAGAGTAGATAGCTTACATTATTTTAAGATCTAACAACACGTTATAATGTGTGATGTCCTGTAGTTATAATATTTCTTAAAGAAACAATACAAAGTAAAACTTACAGTTTTCTAGTTATATGCTGCTTGTATTGACTTATAATGTCATATCTAGAGGATACAAGTATCATAATTACACATCCAGCATCTGCATGACTATAATATCTACAACCAACATAAACATACACGTAAAAAAGAAAATGTGAGCTCGATAAGCCGCAACCACCTTCGGTTGCGCGGCTCACGAACGACATCAAAGACGACGCTAGACCTTGGGCTCGCGCTGGGGCCAAGGCGCCTGGCTAGCTGATCACTGAGACGTAGGTTTAGTAGTTTGGCCGCACTTGCCCTTCTCATGCGCTCTTCTATGCCTAGCACGCCGCCTTCATATTTGTCCTTGCGAGGCTGTTTTTATAATGACTGCTATAAATCCTCTTCTATCAACACAATAAGGCTGGTCATAGTGGAAGTAACATAGGTAGTAAGGCTGGTCATAGTGGGGAGTAACTTAGAGTAGTAACATGCATATGTTACTAGTCTATGTTACTACCTCTATAGTGCATAGTATCATATAGTAGTATCATAGATGGTCTCATTTATTGCCATGCATGACACATAGTAGCATCACATTTATTATGTTACGGTATCTACCTATGTTACTATAACCATCTCTCTCTTCTTTAATTACCTGCCACATAAGCACGTTTGCGAGTCCCAAGTACATGTTACTACTTATGTTATCCCCACTATGGCCAGCCTAACATACATGCCACATAAGCAAAAAAGATGATGTGTTAGGTAATTAATGAAGAGAGAGGCAAATAGAGTAACATAATATGTTACCATCACATAGCGGTTTTCAATGTAAAATGAGTCTACAAAGTAATAAATGAGGTGATGCATGACACTACACATATGTTACTACCCACTATAGAGGTAGTAACATAGACTAGTAACATATGCATGTTACTAGTCTAAGTTACTCCCCACTATGACGAGCCTAATACACAAGTGTATCGCGAGGGGAAAAAAGGCACAACCACCACCGATAAGCCACACTAGGCAGTAGCGACGACGCAAGCATATTTTGCCACTTGCCCTAGCCGCCCATGTGGATGTACGCTTTTGAACATCGCCCGCCCAATCAGGTTATGATCTAGTTCTAGATTAATGCAAACCCAACTGCCCAAACAAATCGACCAATGTATATCGGGAAATCGCATTGAATCACTCGTTGTCAGAAGTAGTATGCATATGTACTGGAAATAAAAGGAAATTGTACCACTTGTAGTTAGCAAGTAATGAACTCATGATACATGCATCTACTTTTTTTTGGGGCATCTTCTTGCGAATCCTTGAAATAGATACCCGTGCTGTTCAAAAAAAAGAAGAAGAGCCATGCACTCTTTCCACGTCCCCAGGCTACAAATACCGGTCAAATTCCAGCACTCTTCATCCATCTCGAGCCACCTACTAGCTAGTCATGGCATCTTCCAAGAGTAGTCTTGCAATGTTCGCACTGGCCATAGTCATGGCCGTGGTGGCTGACGTCTCGGCACAGAACACCCCGCAGGACTTCGTCAATCTGCACAACCGCGCCCGCGCCGTGGACGGCGTCGGCCCTGTGGCGTGGGACAACAACGTGGCGAGGTTTGCGCAGGACTGGGCGGCGCAGCGCGCCGGCGATTGCCTGCTCCAGCACTCCGGCGGGCCGTTCGGCGAGAACATCTTCTGGGGTTCCGGGCAGTCGTGGACGGCCGCCGACGCGGTGAAGCTGTGGGTGGACGAGTGTAAGACAATAAGTTTTGGGGAACCAGCACAACCCTCTAGAGGTGGCTTATCTCATTATATATAATGGTTGTGTTACAATATGTACCATATACGTACATAGGTACAGAAGCTATACATAGTCTAACACCCTCCCTCAATCTTAGCCACTTTCTAAAGAACTGAGAAGGGTAAGATTGCGCCTACAAGCCTCAAACTGTGGCAGCGGTAAAGGCTTAGTGAAGATGTCTGCAAGTTGATCCTTAGATGAGATAAACTTGATCTGGAGTTGCTTCTGTGATACACGTTCCCGTACAAAGTGATAGTCAACTTCAATGTGTTTCATTCGGGCATGAAATACTGGATTTGCAGAAAGGTATGTAGCACCGATGTTATCACACCAAAGAATAGGAGGCTGTGGTTGAGACAAACCCAACTCCTTAAGCAAAGACTGCACCCAAATAATCTCTGCAGTAGCATTAGCCACAGCCTTGTACTCAGCTTCAGTACTGCTACGTGACACAGTAGCCTGTTTCCGAGCACTCCAGGCGATCAAATTAGAGCCAAAGAATACTGCATAACCCCCCGTGGATCGCCTGTCATCTGGGCTACCAGCCCAATCTGCATCAGAGAAGGCCGAAAGGACCCGAGAGGAAGTCGGCCGAATATGCATACCAAATGTCAGGGTGAACTGAACATAACGAAGAATGCGTTTAACAGCAGCCCAATGAGTATCTCTGGGAGCCTGAAGATACTGACAAACCCTGTTAACAGCATAAGAGATATCTGGTCTCGTGATCGTCAAGTACTGAAGTCCACCAACAATGCTCCTGTACTCTGTGGCATCCGCAGGAGACAAAAGCTCACCATCAACAACTGTTATCTTGTCGGTAGACGACATGGGTGTGGTGGTCGGTTTGCACTTCAGCATGCCAGCTCTCTGTAACAACTCCAAGGAGTACTTCTTCTGCGTAAGGACAAGACCAGTAGCACGAGAAGTGACCTCAACTCCAAGAAAGTAGTGAAGCTTTCCAAGATCTTTGACCGCAAAATCAGCACCAAGAGAGCAGACAAGAGCATCAGCAGCATACTGAGAAAAGCTGACAAGGATAATATCATCGACATATACCAAAAGATACATAGTGACTTCTGGCTTCTGTAGAAGAAATAACGAAGTGTCAACAGTAGACGGCACAAACCCATGAGCACGAAGGGCAGAGGCAAGGCGGGCATGCCAGGCACGAGGAGCTTGCTTCAAACCATATAGTGCTTTGGAAAGACGACAGATATAGTCAGGACGATCAGGATCAGAGAAACCAGGCGGCTGTTTCATATAAACCTCTTCCTCCAAAAATCCATGTAGAAAAGCATTCTGCACATCAAGTTGACGAAGTGACCAACCACGAGAAACAGCAATGGAGAGAAGAAGCCGAATAGTGGTAGGCTTGACGACAGGACTGAAGGTGTCCTCATAATCAAGACCATGACGCTGCCGAAAACCGCGAGCAACAAGTCGCGCTTTGTAACGCTCAATAGATCCATCCGAATGCTTCTTCACTTTGAATACCCATTTTGAGTCAATAACATTTACCCGTGATGGTGGAGGAACGAGAGTCCATGTCTTGTTACGAAGAAGAGCATGAAACTCCTGCTCCATAGCCTCTCGCCAATGTGGAATGCGCAGGGCAGCCTGATATGAGCGAGGTTCAAAAGATGGATCCGCAACAGCAGCAGCCAAACAAGCAGCCAACCAAGCAACCGTACCATCCTTACGTTCCTTAGGTTTGAAAATGCCACTGCGACTGCGTGTATGTGGTCGGGACACAGGAACCACCGAGGTCGACGGAGCAGCCTGCAACGGGCTGGAGGACGGCGACATTGACGAGTCAGCCGGTGACGAGGAGCCAGTCACGGTAGCCTCGGACTCGGTTGGCGAAGAAGGCCGACCCACCGGCGAAACCGGCAGAGCAGACGAAGCAGCTGGCGACTCCGGCATCACAGACCGGGCCGATGGCGAGCTCGGCATAGTGGGCCGTGGCGCGGCCGGTGTCGCGGGCCGATCCGCTGATGAAGGCGACGTGAGGACCCGAGCCGCGGGCGAAGACGGCGTGACGGGCCGAGCCGCAGGCGAAGACGGCGTGACGGGCCGAGCCGCGGGCGACTCGGCGGCCGCTGGCGAAACGGACCGAGCAGTGGAGATGCTCGGCGCGACGGTCTCGTCGGGTGACCATGCATGGGCACGCGAATCGATGCCATGCAACATAGGGCGATCGACGTGCCCACCAGAAGACGACGATGATGATGGTGAATCCTCCAACAGCTCCAAACGAGCTCCACGTCCGGTTCCTGCACCATGGTTAGGTAACAGCAAAGGAGAGTATGCAACATCATCAAATTGGTTAGAAGCAACAGAGGATGAATGCAGGGATGGTGGTTCGACAGTGGACACGGGAAGGTTGGCAAAGGGAAAAACATGCTCATCAAACACGACGTCCCGAGATATATAGACACGATTAGTGAGAACATGAAGACATTTGTAACCTTTATGAAGAGAGCTATAGCCAAGAAAAACACACTTCTTAGAACGAAACTCAAGCTTGCGCTTGTTATATGGACGAAGATGCGGCCAGCAAGCACACCCAAATACCTTGAGAAAGGTATAATCAGGTTGTTCATTAAGGAGAACCTCAATGGGAGTCTTCATGTTTAAAACACGAGTAGGAGTACGGTTGATGAGAAAGCATGCAGTGGTGAAAGCATCACTCCAAAACCGAAATGGAACAGATGCATGGGCCAAAAGAGTAAGACCAGCTTCAACAATATGACGATGCTTACGTTCGACTGAACCATTCTGCTGATGTGTATGTGGACATGCTAAACGATGAGCTATCCCAAGCGACTGAAAGAAAGAGTTGAGGTTGCGATACTCGCCCCCCCAGTCTGACTGGACATGAACAATTTTGTGCTTGAGAAGACGTTCAACATGTTTTTGAAACTGAACAAAAATATCAAACACATCAGATTTGCGTTTAATAAGGTAAAGCCAGGTAAAGCGACTATAAGCATCAACGAAACTGATATAGTAATTATGACCACTGACAGAAGTCTGAGCAGGACCCCATACATCTGAAAACACAAGTTCTAAAGGATGTTTCACCTCACGACTGGACTCCGAAAAAGGAAGTTGATGACTCTTCCCCTGCTGACAAGCATCACACACTGCTACATCTTTATGACTAGACAAACTAGGAAGCTCATGACGACGCAAAATATGATGGACAATAGGTGTGGCCGGGTGACCAAGACGAGCATGCCACTGTGACGGAGAGACCCGAACTCCACTGAAAACACGAGCGACACCAGGATGCTCCAGACGGTAGAGGCCCTGGCACAACCGCCCACTAAGAAGAATGTCCCTCGTGCCCCGATCCTTAATAAAAAGATCAAAAGGGTTAAATTCACAAAGCACATTATTATCACGTGTGAGTTTAGGAACTGAAAGAAGATTACGGGTCACAGATGGAACTCGAAGAACATTGCGAAGCTGAAGACTCCTATTGGCATGTCTAGTGAGAAGAGATGCTTGACCAATATGAGAGATGTGCATACCTGCTCCATTGGCGGTGTGGATCTTGTCGGAGCCATGATAGGGTTCACGAGTGTGAAGCTTCCCCATCTCGCTGGTTAGATGCTCTGTCGCCCCAGAGTCCATGTACCAGTGTGGATCGATGGAGTAGGACTGAGTGTGTCCCTGTTGCTTCTGCAACGCGGGACGATCAGCCATGGCGACCTGACGGGCATTGTTGCGTGTATCTTTGCCGTCATTGCCAAGACCAAGGAAGCTTCGCTGGAAGCGCTTATGACACTTGGAGGCCCAGTGCCCATCGCGGCCACAAAGCTGACACACACGTGGATCGCCAGCCCCCGGTAAGGTCGCAGTAGGTGGGGGGGCCGAGGCGGGCGACGGTGGCAGCCCCAAGGGAGACCGGGGTGATGAAGAAGAGCGGCCACCCTTGGTGGCGGCGTTGGCCGAGAGGGAGCCAGTGCCCCTGGTGCGGCGAGTCTCGACCCGTTGCTCAGTGAGAAGGAGCCGAGAGAAAACCTCGTGTGCCAGCATGAGTGTCGAGTTGCCCCGCTCGTTGATGATCTCGACTAAGGCATCATACTCCTCATCAAGACCATTGACAATAAACGAGTTGAACTCGGAGTCGGTGAGGGGCTGTCCAATGGAGGCCAATGTGTCGGCGAGGCCCTTGACCTTGTTGTAGAACTCAGTGGCAGTGGAGTCAAGCTTCTGACACTCTCCAAGCTGACGACGGAGTGCAGAGGCACGTGCCTGGGACTGCGCTGTAGGTGCGCTCAAGGATGGTCCAGGCCTCATGAGACGTCTTCGCGAAGACAACAAGGCCGGCAACTGCCGGCGAGAGCGATCCCTGGATGGAGGAGAGGTTCGCCTGGTTCTGCCCCGTCCAGACGCGATGGGCCGGATTGTAGACCGGACCGTGCACGCTGTCTACCAGCGCGGGTGGGCAGGGAAGCGATCCGTCGACGTAGCCTAGCAGGTAGTGACTCCCCAAGAGCGGGAGAACCTGCGCACGCCAGAAGATGTAGTTGTCGGCGGAGAGCTTGATGGTGATGAGATGACCGAAGTGAAACGGCGGCGGCGAAGACAATCCCATCGAGGAGGCTGCCTGGGGTGCAAACACCATGGAGGCAACCGGAGGCACCGAAGCCGATGCGGGAGGAGGCGGGACCGCAGCCAGGGCGGGCGCCGCAAAGCTCGCGGCCGGTGCGGACGCCGCAAGGCCCGCGGCCGGGGCGGACGCCGCCAACCCCGCCAGCGGGGCAGTGTGATCCGCTTGCGGCAGGAGTGGCGGGACGACGCCTGCGGAGTCTGCAGCGGACGGCGGCGCCGCGGTGTGGACCACGAGGTCACGCCCAAGCGAGGGCGCCGGCGGCGTGGAGAAGACGGAGCCGATGCTCCTTGTCCCGATCGGAGCCGGAACAGAGACGGCATCGAGCGGGAGGTTGAGCAGAGCCGCAAGAGAGGCCGGGAGGAAGCCCGCAGCAGTGGAACCGGTGGTGGCGGCGCTCGACATGGCGGCGGCGCGATCGGTGGCGCGGCGGCGGCGGTGAAGGCGGCGGCGGCTGCGGCGGCGGTGCGGGTATTAGGGTTAAGAAGCGGAAGCGATCGTAACCTAGCGTGATACCATGTAAGACAATAAGTTTTGGGGAACCAGCACAACCCTCTAGTGGTGGCTTATCTCATTATATATAATGATTGTGTTACAATATGTACCATATACGTACATATGTACAGAAGTTATACATAGTCTAACAACGAGAAGCAGAACTACCATCTTGACAGCAACACCTGCGACGCCGGCAAGGTGTGCGGGCACTACACGCAGGTGGTGTGGCGCAAGTCGACCCGCATCGGCTGCGCGCGCGTGGTCTGCGCCGGGAACCGGGGCGTCTTCATCACCTGCAACTACAACCCCCCGGGCAACTTCAACGGCGAGCGCCCGTTCGCGTTCCTTACCCTTGGCGCCGAAGCCAAGTAGTACGTACGTGTGATTGTGATCATGCATGTGTACGTACGTGCGTGTCTTTATGTGTGTGTGGTTTGAATATTTATACGTCTACAAACGCTACGTACGTACGTAAATAAGCACACATTCCGGCCTGCATGTATCCATGCGGCTCTGTGGAGCGTGTAAATGTAATCATATATGCGTCCATGCAAACATCTTTACTTTTGTTTTGTTGTTCAAAACATGGACCTAGCCAAACAAATTGTGAACCCCTGAAAAAAATGATACCCTCGTCCTATAGTGTAAGAGACCACCAGTGTCAAAAAAAAGAGGAAATTGCCTTTGGTGATCCAGCTCACTAGAGGCCTCTAGATTCAAAATTCAAATTTCATCGAAATTCATATTTTTACATTTCGAAAAATTCTGAAAAAAATAATAAAGCTATACATGAAGGCATAACACACATGTGTGTAAAATTTCAGGACAAAACACGTTGAAATGAGGGCTGTGCAAAAAAGACAAATCTAGGGCTGTTTGACACATGATACTATCCATCCTCCCAGGCCATGAATTTGTCTTTTTTGTACGGGCTGCATTTCACTGTATTTCATCATGAAATTTTACACACATGTGGGTTACATCCTTACATACACGCATATATTTTTTCAGAATTTTTTGAAACATAAAAGTTTGAATTTGATTTTTTAAAAAATAAAGGCCTCCATGCAGCTCGGCCTCCAAAACACCATTCTCCAAAAAAAGGTCTTACATTACGGGACGGTGGGATTACATTACACACAAAATTTGAATTTGTGTTCGAAGATAAAAACCCATAATTCTCGAAGTAGGATTTCGCCCCGTTTTATTTATAGATAAAGCAAACACACGACCATACAGTAAATTCAAGTGTGAAAAATAGAATAGCCTATTGGGGAAACATCACAAACTTGACAAAGAAAAATATAAAATAAATGGGAAAAAGACCACCAAGTG
>NC_041393.1:132631403-132723712 GCF_002162155.2 Triticum dicoccoides
GCAAGTTCACGAGCGGCACCATGCATCACATCCATCATAAGGCCCAGCCGATTGCAGTCGCACTGTCTATAAAGCGGGTGCCAGCGCTGCAAAAATGCAAGGAATTTGAAGATTAAGTCAGATGTCCTCCTAAGAAAGACATGCTCAATCACCATTTTATTGTGCGCACTCCACAAAATCCATGCTAACGGTGCAAACACCAGCCAGAAGAGCTGCCTCATACTGCCACCTGGTAGGCACGGGTATGAAGGAACTCGGCAAGGTCCAGGGGCTCAGGGACAAAACTCCAAAGAACTCTAGACACTGTCCAAAAGAAGATGATGTGGTCCTCGTTTCGAGAACACCAAAAAGAGGACACAACCCTTCCCAAGGTCATGCCTCTTGATCACCTCTTCCCAGCAATTGCCAAACACAATTTTTAATATTTTCAATGGTAAGTGCGCTTTCCAGAGTAGATTAGTTTAAACAATGGTCAGACCCCAGCATAGGGCAAGATATGTTGAGTCGACAGAGAAGAAACCTGAAGATGCAGGATGCCATGATACGGTGTCTAGATAGTCCCCAAGAGCCGGTACCGTTGCCCGCAAACTAGCCCACACTACGGTCTCCACCTAGCCAAATGACCGTCGGAACAAGATGTTCCAATGGCCATTGTGGGCTAGTGAAAAAAAATAGCGCACTATAGCTCCACTAATAGCACACGTAGCGCTGTGAGCAATATCTCGCTAAATAAATCAGTGCGCAATGTCTCGCTAATAGCATGTTATAGCATGCTGATAGTGTATTTTAAAAGCCACGCTATTTTGTAATAGTACACTATTTTTTTTAATTGTTGCGTGCGGGCATGGAACCAAAACCATAGGATCCGCCTGCAAACTAGCCTGCTCTATGGTCTCCACCTGGCCAAACTACTGTTAGTGCATTATGACTTCCAGCTTTCCCTATTAATTTTTTGTACTTAATCTTCAATTTATCTGGCCGGATAGATAGAACGTGATTCAATTGGTAGGCGATAAGGCCGTATTTGATTCTGAGAATAAGAAAAATATAGGGAGAAATTGTTTCAGAGATAATAAACCATGTGGACCCTCCTAATTATTGTTAAGAGATAAGGTTGGGTACTTGGGTTTGATTACGAGAATATGGAAAGTATAAGAAGACAACGACGTGAGGACTTGAACATGACTAGCACAGAAATTGTGCTTTCTTGTGCGAACCAACCTGTGGTTGGATGGTTAGAGGAACAACGTTATCCTTAACCCACCAGGGTTTAAGTCCTGGAGCTCGCATTATTTCTAGATTTATTTTAGGATTTCCGGTGATGCGCTTTTAGTGAAAGGAGATGTTCCCGTCAACGGCGAGGCGCCTATGGTGACTTCGTAAATTTCAAAATGATATGCCGGCTCAGTCTCTCGGAGGTGCTCATATAGCGGTAGGGTGTGCATGTGTGCGTTCATAGGGGTGAGTGTATGCGTGTATTTATGAGCGTTTTTGTGTCTGTACTTATGTTCAAGTCAATGGCGAGGCGCCTACGGTAACTCCTTAAATTTCAAAATGATATGCCGGCTCAGTCTCTTGGATGTGCTCATATAGGGGTAGGGTGTGCGTGTGTGTGCGTTCATAGGGATGAGTGTATACATTTGTATGGGCATTTGCGTCTGTACTGATGTTCAAAAAAAATGACGCTCTCTTGTGCACCAGTACGCCAAGACCTAGCCAGTGAAACAGCAGAAAGACACAAGTTTGTATATGTTAATCACTTCAATTCAAATTAACCAGGAAAAATAATGTTGCTTGATAGTTTGGCATGGATTCTTATTTGTTAGTGTGGCTTTGCTAGAGTACAAACTATATTGCAAACATTAAAATGCATGTGGAGATTGGGATTCATCTAGGCTGTGTAGTGTTCCCTCTCACTTCTGTTTTTCATGGAGTTAATCGCAGAAAACCACCACATTTATAGCCGGGTTTGCAAAAAATACCTAGTCCCTAATTTTTTTGCAAAAGCCACCGCATTTGTGGTAAACTTTTTGCAAGAAGAACTGATTGCTTGATTTGCCGTGTTTACAAGAAGTAGGGTTAGATTGTAAGGAGCTGATTTGGGAAAAATGACATACACGCCCCTGGAGCGAAACGAAAAACGCAATCAACCCCCTGCCGTGCACATGTTTTTTTACGCGTGCAAGCACGAGCCTCGAGCGCGTCGCCATCGCCCGCTCCTGGTTGCCTGGGCCATCCTAGCCTGGTCGTCTCCCCATGCTAGCATAGGCCATGTGACGCCACGTGACCTGGACGGCGAGCAAGAGGGCGATAGCCCGCCAGTCCCGCACATGCACGCCTATGCGACGCCGGCCCAAGTGGCGCAGAAGTTGGCCTTGGCCCACCAATCCCGCGCACACGCCCAGGCCACAACCACGGCCCGTATATCGCCGCGAGGTCATGCTGAAGTAGCGGCAGCTGGGAAGCTCCTACTCAGCGCCTTCGGCGCCAACTAGGGGTTTTGGCATCCACGCTACCGTGTTGTTGGGCCAGCCCAAAACGGGGACTCGACCGAAAGGAATAAACAACCGGAAAAAATGGCGCGCGAGAGAGGAATGGAACCAGCGACCTCCTGTTCCGCGGTACAATGCACTAACCACTCGGCCAGTTAGCAAGATCAGATAGCTATCATCCTTTTTATTCTTTTGTTGTTCTACTTTTTGTTTTCTTTTTTCCATTTTTCGTTTTCTATTTCTTTTTTTCTTCCTTATATGATGATTTCTTTTCAAATTCATGAACTCTTCTCAAGTAGATGAACTTTATTCATTTTCCGATGAACTCTTTTCAAATTCAATAAAATTTGAAAAGAAGTTCATCGGATTTTGAAAAAGTTCATAAATTTTCAAAAAAGTTCATCAGATTTTAAAAGAGTTGACCGGATTTGGAAATAGTTCATTAGATTTAATAAAAGGTTAATCACATTTAAAAAAAGTTCATCATACTTGAAAAAAGTTCATCGAATTTGTTAAAAAATTCATCAAAATTTGAAAAAGTTCATCAAATTTGAAAAAGGTTCATCAAATTTGAAAAAGTTTCGTCTATTTTGAAAAAACTTCATTAAACGTGGAAAAAGTTCATCGAATTCGATAAATAAATTCATCAAAACTGGGAAAAGTTCATCAAATTTGAAATAAGTTCATTGATTTTGAAAATAGTTCAAAATTTAAAAAATGTTCATCAATTTTCATATAAAAAAATAGAAAACCATCAATTTATAAAAAAATGAGTTTTAAAAAAACACATTTAAAAAGAACAAAAAAAGAAAACCCAAATAAAAACCTCCCAGGCAGTGACCACAGTTTGGGAAGCTTCTGGAAGCTTCCCAATACAACGGACTCCCGTGGCTGTAGAGAACAAAGAAAATGAAACTACATATATGTCACTAGTAATTCGATGGCGTAGTGGTTACTGTCATCGTAGAGGAAAGAATGATGGCGTGTGCGACTCTGGATGCGTGCATCCTTTCTGCCTTTTTACAGAACTGATCGCGAGTTCAAGTCTAGATGGGTCCGCCCAGCGCGTTGGCGCTGCAGGCGCCGGTTAGCAAATTGCCCTATAACTGGCGCCTGCAGCGCCAAATAGGGTTTGCCCGGCAACTGCGCCCCATGTGGATCTCATGCCACCGAGGACCAGCAGGGCCGGCGGCGTGCTGTGCCCTGGTGGATCTCGTGCCGTCGAGGACCAGTGGGTGGCTTTACAAAAAGAATAAGGACTAGGTATTTTTCTGCAAACCTGATGGTTTTATGCAATCAACTCATTTTTTTGGCACAGGGAGGAGCGGCGACACGACATGGGCAGGGCTATGGTGCAGAACCTAGTTTGTATTTTGAGGGGAATATATATTCATTTCCTGTTCATGTTGTTTTCCTTGGTGTATTTTGTATATTAAATGATCTTTGAACTTTCCACACCTCACTTAAGAGGTTATCCATGCAACATGTTGTTTACTGAAAGTTCGTTTTTTGTGTCGGGGGAGCTGCATGAGGAAGGAAGAAACTCGAATACGCTGTCATGCACATGAATGATTTGACCCTCCAGCAGGCGGCAGCCTTCATTGTCTTGACTCCAAAGCAGAAGCTGATTAGTCGCCGGGACGCCAAGTCTGAATTTAAATAACTTGTGTATTGACCCGGCTCCTCAATCATAGCTAGTCAGATGTCCTTATCCTGCTTGTACGATACTTCGTCGTTTCATGATTAATTGTCGCATAAATAGATATAAATGGATGTATGTAGAACTAAAAATACATCTATACATTCATTTATGCGACAAGTAATTGCAGGCGGAGGGAGTATATGTGAAAGTTTTGGTTGTACCACCATACCCGTGTATCCTTTATCCTCACCGTTCATTCTTTCATCAAATTTGTGAATAAAATTTCTCTTTTTTGTTATAAAATCTTCCAAATAAAATAACATGTAAACTCGAAACTTTGCGGATCGACATCACACAAGTACTACCATGTACGGAAAAGTTTTCGGATTTTTGGCGCAAGCTAAACTTTTAAAAATGATACAATTCACTCTACATTTTGAAATTTGACAAATTTATGTTTGATAAAAAAAATGAAAACATTTTATACAATGAGAGACACTTGTATATAGTTGTTCTAGAAAATTTCAAGGTCAAATGTTCTCTTGTTTGGAAGAAACCAAAAAGATAAACTTCTATATAAGGCATGTACCTTGATGCAAACTGAATGGTCTAGATAGAGGGTACACTAGAACTAATGTCTTTTATATTTCTATATTTTACGCATCTTAGAATTGTCGACCTATTTTCTTTCTCGAATTGACATGTATTTATGTGTATTAGGGCCGATTATTCCTTGAAATTTTTGTTTACGTAGGAATACACCCTCAAGAAACTTCCTTTTGCCTAAAGAAAATTTACGCATGGGTGGTTTTTCCCATGTTTTCTTCAGAGAGTATTCATGTTTGGTTTGGGGCGGCGAGGCGGGGAGTGTAGAATAATGTTCTCCCAACCCGTCTCCATTCTGTTGGCATGCGTATCATCATCGGTGGAAGGCGTGCGGAGCCGTGTCTCTAGCGGATCTTCCGGAATCCTGTCGGTTTAGGTTTCTAGTGGTTCCGTCTAGATTTAGCCAGTATTCGTAGTCTATGGAGTTCCTACATGCCCTTATCTAGTGAAAGTATGCTAAAGTGAACATATGAACCCTAGGTTTGGTTTTCAACCATTAAAACATCGTTTTACACACCTTTTCATACTTTTACTTTGTTATTTTTATTCATTTTGAAAGCACAAAAACACTAATATCATCCAAATTATTACTCTTTTGATCAAACTAATGCACCTACTATAACGAAACATACTATAGAATAAACTTTATCACTACAATCACGACCAAGATCATTATGACAATGATAGGATGGATCCAATCTCACCAGCAAAAACACAAACGAAGAGGAAGAAGATGTGGGCAATGACTCGCTGATTTTGATAGCTGGGTCGTACACCCTAGCCGCGAGAATATCTCCATCGATCGAGATTCGGAGTAGATGCCCCCTCAGCGGTATAGCTGCGTACCAAATTAGAGGTTTGGCAGCACTTCGTTGTCCAGGAAAAGATTGTTGAGAGGACTAGAGGGAGGAGGAGCCTAGCGGCTTATCGGTCAAACGGTGGGAAAGAGAGATTTTGTGCAGGAGGGTGCATCTGTCAGGACTTGTGTGTCCTTTGGGGAGCACCTTCTCCACATTTTATAGATGCCAAGGGCAAACCGACTTGTGGAGGGGGCCTCCCCTAGGGACGGTTGATACGTCTCCAACGTATCTATAATTTTTTAGTGTTCCATGCTATTATATTATTTATTTTGGATGTTTAATGGGCTTTAATATGCTCTTTTATATTATTTTTGGGACTAACCTATTAACCGAGGGCCCAGTGCCAGTTTCTGTTTTTTTTTGCCTATTTTAGAGTTTTGCAGAAAAGGAATACCAAAAGAAGTCCAAACAGAATGAAACCTTCGCGATGATCTTTCTTGGACCGAAAGCAAACCAGAAGACTTGGAGTTGACGTCGGAGGCGCAACGAGGAAGCCATGAGGCAGGAGAGTGCGCCTAGGGGGGTGGGCACGCCCCCACCCTTGTGGGCCCCTCGTAACTCCCCTGACCTTGTTCCTTCGCCTATATATACTCTTATACCCTAAAAACATCAGGGGGAGCCAAGAAACCACTTTTCCACCGCCGCAACCTTCTGTAACCGTGAGATCCCATCTAGGGGCCTTTTCCGGCGTCCTGCCGGAGGGGGATTCGATCAAGGAGGGCTTCTACATCAACACCATTACCTCTCCGATGAAGCGTGAGTAGTTTACCACAAACCTTAGGGTCCATAGTTATTAGCTAGTTGGCTTCTTCTCCCTCTTTAATTCTCAATACCATGTTCTCCTCTATGTTCTTGGAGATCTATTCGATGTAATATTCTTTTGCGGCGTGTTTGCCGAGATCCGATGAATTGTGGATTTATGATCAAGATTTTCTATGAATATTATTTGGTTCTTCTCTGAATTCTTATATGCATGATTTGATATCTTTGCAAGTCTCTTCAAATTATCGGTTTAGTTTGGCCTACTAGATTGATCTTTCTTGCAATGGGAGAAGTGCTTAGCTTTGGGTTCAATCTTGCAGTGTCCTTTCCCAGTGACAGTAGGGGCAGCAAGGCACGTATTGTATTGTTGCCATCGAGGATAACAAGTTGGGGTTTTCATCATATTGCTTGAGTTAATTCCTCTACATCATGTCATCTTGCTTAATGCGTTACTCTGTTCTTATGAACTTAATACTCTAGATGCATGCAGGATAGCGGTCGATGAGTAATAGTAGTAGATGTAGCCAGGAGTCGGTCTACTTGACACGGACGAGATGCCTATGTTCATGATCATTGCCTTAGATGTCATCATAACTATGCACTTTTCTATCAATTGGTCAGCAGTAATTCCTTCACCCACCGTGATATATACTATCTTGAGAGAAGCCACTAGTGAAACCTATGGCCCCCGGGTCTCTTTTCCATTATATTGAATCTCGTTTACATCTTACTAGTTTCCGATCTACTATTTTGCAATCCTTACTTTCCAATCTATAAACCAAAAATACCAAAAATATTTACTTTACCGTTTATCTATCTCAATCAGATCTCACTTTTGCAAGTGACCGTGAAGGGATTGACAACCCCTTTATCGCTTTGGTTCCAAGTCCTTGATTATTTATGCAGGTATTCGGTGACTTGTGTGTCGTATCCTACTGGATTGATACCTTGGTTCTCAAAACTGAGGGAAATACTTACACTACTTTGTTGCATCACCCTTTCCTCTTCAAGGGAAAACCAACGCAAGCTCAAGAGGTAGCAAGAAGGATTTCTGGTGTCGTTGCCGAGGAGATCTACATCAAGTCAAGCCATACCAAGTACCCATCATAAACTCTTCTCCCTTGCATTACATTATTCGCCATCGCCTCTCGCTTTCCTCTCCCCCACTTCTAAAACAATTTTCAAAAACCTTTGCATTTTCTTCGCCCCCTTTTCGTTCATCTCTTTCCACTTGCTTCTTGTGTGCTTGTGTGTTGGATTGATTGCTTGTCACGATGGCTCAAGATAATACCAAATTGTGTGACTTTTCCACACCAACAACAATGATTTTATTAGCACTCTGATTGCTCCTACTACCAATGCTGAATCTTGTGAAATTAATGCTGCTTTGTTGAATCTTGTTATGAAAGATCAATTTTCTGGCCTTCCTAGTGAAGATGCCGCATCCCATCTAAACAATTTCGTTGATTTGTGCGATATGCAAAAGAAGAAAGATATGGATAATGATATTGTTAAATTGAAGCTATTTCCGTTTTTGCTTAGAGATCGTGCTAAAACATGGTTCTCATGTTTGCCTAAAAATAGTATTGATTCATGGAATAAGTGTAAAGATGCTTTCATCTCTAAGTATTTTCCTCCCGCTAAGATCATCTCCCTTAGGAACGATATTATGAATTTTAAGAAACTTGATCATGAACATGTTGTACAATCTTGGGAGGGATGAAATTGATGATACGTAATTGCCCTACACATGGTTTGAATTTGTGGATGATTATACAAAAAATTATGCCGGATTGGATTTTGCTTCTAGAAATCTTTTAGATTCGGCCACGGGAGGCACTTTTATGGAAATCACTTTAGGTGAAGCTACTAAACTCCTAGATAATATTATGATTAATTATTCTGAATGGCACACCGAAAGATCCACTAGTAAAAAAGTTCATGCGATTGAAGAGATTAATGTTTTGAGTGGAAAGATCGATGAAATTATGAAATTGTTTTCTAATAAAAGTGTTTCTTATGATCCTAATGATATGCCTTTGTCCACTTTGATTAAGAATAATAATGAATCTATGGATGTGAATTTTGTTGGTAGGAACAATTTTGGTAACAACGCGTATAGAGGCAATTTTAATCCTAGGATGTTTCCTAGTAATTCCTCTAATAATTATGGTAATTCCTACAAGAACTCTTATGGAAATTTTAATACGATGCCCTCTTATTTTGAGAATAGTGTTAAAGAATTTATGAGTTCTCCAAAGAATTTCAATGCTTTGATTGAAGAAAAATTGCTTAAGATTGATGAGTTGGCTAGAAACGTGGATAGAATTTCTCTTGATGTTGATTCTTTGAAACTTAGATCTATCCCACCTAAGCATGACATCAATGAGTCTTTCAAGGCCATGAGAATTTCCATTGATGACTGCAAGAAAGAACCGCTAAGATGCGTGCAAAAAAGATTGGTTTGTAAAAGCGTGTTCTTCTAGTTTTCATGATAATAATGATGATGATCTAAAAGTGATTGATGTGAGTCCTATTAAATCTTTGTATTCCAATGTGAATCTTGATAAAGATGGGACTGGAGATGAGTCAACTTTAGCTAAAAGGCGTCCCAATGATTTGGAGTTCTTAGATCTAGATGCAAAAATTGATAAAAGTGGGATTGAAGAGGTCAAAACTTTAAGTAGCAATGAACCCACTATTTTGAATTTCAAGGAATTTAATTATGATAATTGTTCTTTGATAGATTGTATTTCCTTGTTGCAATCCGTGTTAAATTCTTCTCATGCTTATAATCAAAACAAAGCTTTTACTAAACATATCGTTGATGCTATGATGCAATGTTTTGAAGAAAAGCTTGAACTAGAAGTTTCTATCCCTAGAAAACTTTATGATGAGTGGGAACCTACTATTAAGATTAAGATTAAAGATTATTAATGCTATGTTTTGTGTGATTTGGGTGCAAGTGTTTCCACGATTCCAAAAACCTTGTGTGATGTGTTAGGCTTCCGTGAATTTGATGATTGTTCTTTAAATTTGCATCTTGCGGATTCCACCATTAAGAAACCTATGGGAAGGATTAATGATGTTCTTATTGTTGCAAATAGGAATTATGTGCCCATAGATTTCATTGTTCTTGATATAGATTGCAATCCTACATGTCCTATTATTCTTGGTAGACCTTTCCTTAGAACGATTGGTGCAATTATTGATATGAACGAAGGAAACATTAGATTCCAATTTCCGTTAAGGAAAGGCATGGAACACTTTCCTAGGAATAAAACTAAATTTCCTTATGAATCTATTATGAGAGACACTTATGGATTGCAGACCAAAGATGGCAATACCTAGATCTATTCGTGTTTTTATGCCTAGCTAGGAGCGTTAAACGATAGTGCTTGTTGGGAGGCAACCCAATTTTTATTTTTGTTCTTTACCTTTTGCCCTTGTCTAGTGATAAATAATTCATCTAGCCTCTGGTTAGATGTGGTTTTAAGTTTTAATTAGTGTTTGTGCCAAGTAGAACCTTTGGGAAGACTTTGGTGAAAGTTAATGCGATCTTGCTGTAAAAAATAGAAACTTTGCGCTCACGAGAATAGCTGTCATTTTTTATAGAAGAGTGCTTTTTTAAGTTGATTCTATTTGCAGAAGATTAATAGAAAAATTCCTCATGTGCACCACTTTATTTCAGAATTTTTGGATTTACAAAAGTATTCGAGTCTTACATATTACTACAGATTGTTCTATTTTGACAGATTCTGTTTTTTGCGTGTTGTTTGCTTATTTTGATGAATCTATGAGTAGTATCGGGGGGTATGAACCATAGAGAAGTTGGAATACAGTATATTTTACACCTATAAAAATAAAGAATGAGTTAACAACAGTACCTTAAAGTGGTGATTTATTTTCTTATACTAACGGAGCTCATGAGATTTTCTATTGAAGTTTTGTGTTGTAAAGTTTTCAAGTTTTGGGTAAGGATTTAATGGACTTTGGAATAAGGAGTGGATAGAGCCTAAGCTTGGGGATGCCTAAGGCACCCCAAGGTAAAATTCAAGGACAACCAAAAGCCTAAGCTTGGGGATGCCCCGGAAGGCATCCCCTCTTTCGTCTTCGTTTATCGGTAACTTTACTTGAGGCTATATTTTTATTCACCACATGATATGTGTTTTGCTTGGAGCGTCTTGTATGATTTGAGTATTTGCTTTTTAGTTTACCACAATCATACTTGCTATACACACCTTTCAGGAGAGACACGCATGAATCATGATTTATTAGAATACTCTATGTGCTTCACTTATATCTTTTGAGCTAGACAATATTGCTCTAGTGCTTCACTTATATCTTTTTAGAGCATGTCGGTGGTTTTATTTTATAGAAATTGTTGAACTCTCATGCTTCACTTATATTATTTTGAGAGTCTTTTAGAACACCATGGTGATTTCCTTTGGTTATAAAACTAGTCCTAATATGATGGGTATCCAAGATGGATATAATAAAAACTTTCATATAAAGTGCATTGAATACTATGAGAAGTTTGATTCTTTATGATTGTTTTGAGATATGAAGATGGTGATATTAGAGCCATGCTAGTAGAGTAGTTGTGAATTTGGGAGATACTTGTGTTAAAGTTTGTGATTCCCGTAGCATGCATGTATGGTGAATCGTTATGTGATGAAGTTGGAGAATGATTTATTCATTGATTGTCTTCCTTATGAGTGGCGGTCGGGGACGAGCGATGATCTTTTCCTACCAATATATCCCCCTAGGAGCATGCGCGTAGTACTTCCACTACAAAAAAAGTACACTTCCGTGATGATACGTGTTTGTCACAGTAGGTCACGTTTTCTGTCATGCATGTACATCCATGACGAATTTATGACAGAATCAAGATAGTCATACCTTTGTTGTCGTAGAAGTGTTCCATGACATTACCAAAATTATCATCACGGGAGTTTCCACTTCCATGACGATAAATGCTGCGTCATGGAAGTTCTTTCGTCAAGGGTGACCGACACGTGGCATCCACCGTAACGGCTCGACATTAAGCTATCGGGTCCGGTTTTGGATCCGATAGCCCGCTAACAGCCACGACCAATGCCCATTTTCCATGTGTAAAATTCTCATTGGCCGACGGAACCACGTGTCAGCTCCGTGTTGGCACAGGTGTCACTCATCCAATGGTCGAGATGCGCCTATGATATGTTGACACATGGACAGGCCCAAAAGTGGCCCATAAAGTTTAAATGAGCTGGCCCAACTAAAGGCCCACAAGATTTAGTGGACCATAATGGGCCGGCCCAGCTAAAGGCCCACAAGATTTTGCAGACCATAATGGGCCGGCCCAGCTAAAGGCCCACAAGATTTTGCATACAATAATGGGATGGCCCAGCTAAAGGCCCAACATTCCCAGTTAAGGCCCGTACAACTAGTGTCAGATCGGCCCGTCAACGAACCGTCCTAAACTTGTCATCATCGCGGCCCATGGTCACTTCTGGCTCGTTAACAGTCCGCTAAGTATTTGGGATGAATTACGGCCTGGTGTATTTCCGGCCTGTTAAAGGTCCTGCATCATTTGGGCCCATTTACAGGCCATTGAAACTTTTGGCCCATAAACGATCATGAAGGATTTGGGTCATATTCGGCCATGTCTGACATTCGGCTTGTTAAAGGCCCATTATAGAATTGGGCCACTTTCAGCCTGTTGTGATTTTCGGCCTGTTAACGTCGGACGAAATCCATGGGCCATATGTGGCCCAACGTCACATCGGGCCTATTAACGGCCCATATAAAAATGACACTAATCAAGCCCGACCGAACTTCCGTCTTGTTAAAGGCCCGTGTAGTAGGTCGGCGCATTTATGGCCCATCCGAATTTCGGCCTGTGAACAATCCGCATTGTAAATGGGCCACCATTTCGGGCTGCTAAGACCAGTGGGTTATTTGGCACAATCAGGGCCCAATCTCACTTTCGTCCTATTAAAGGCCCATGTTTTTATGGGCTCGAGATATTTACACCTGTAAAAGGCCTATTGCTACCGAGGGCCCAATTTATGTTTAGGCATGTTAAAGGCCCACGATGGGCACAAGCCTACCAGGAAAATATGAAAGCTTATGCTGATTTAGGCCCAGATATTTTTAGTGGGCTACATGCAAATTTTGGCCCATAATCGATTTTAGCCCAATTTGAATGGGCCGGACGAATGTTGGCATGTTGGGCTCCTACGAAGCTTTCAGCCGAATACTTTACTAAGATAAACCAACACTATACAAAAATAGCATCGTAATTACTGCAGCCTTTGGCAGCATCATAAATGATGTATCACAACAAATAAATTCCAACCATACAACAAAAGGCCTGTTGGCATATAGTTTACAGTTCTTCAGATAAAAGCACCATCATATGTATAGAAGCACAGATCATTTGACTTGAGTGCTAATGTTTCAGGCTGTAGAATCTGATGGAGCAGCATGATCTTCACCTTTTTCCACCATTGTTATTGAACAACGAAGCGAATGTCTGATAGTCTGGTTTCAAAACCGTTCATATCTTGACGACATTTGTCAACCACTATTCTTGTTTCTGAAATGATGTCCATTAGGGATTGGACTTGTGTCTGGAGCATAGATATATCACTCTGTCTAGCTGGAAAATTTTGTTCAGTAGGCGATTTGGACGAGGTTACCTTAACAACCAACCCAGAATTACGCAGGAAGGTGCTTTTTGCACTGTTAGTGGAGAGATACTGACGCACTGTAGCAAGAGGTGACATTGTGCTTGTGGTAGCCTCGTCACCTTCAGGTGGTTGTGACTGTTCAATCATATGTTCCATAGCTTGCTGAAAGTTTGAACTTGTAGATTAGTGTACCAGATAAGTTACTAATGAGACAAAAACAAACAAAGTAGGTTACACATTTATACATAACTTATTTTGGTGAACTACTGTAATACATTAGCATGTATTGTAGTGCCAACTACATAATAAAATCACTTTCGGAACATATGTCCATGTAGCATGCCTACTATATTGTCTATTTCCTCACATTCCTTGACATCTAAGGATAAAGAGACATGGTTTAAAGTAGGATGAACATAATATGACATCATTCATATCATGGGCAAACAGATATACAACAAACAAGCTATTTTACCATTGTGTGTGCACGCGAACATCACAACTAGATTATAGATCAAGACCAAAATAATATCCTTCATCTCTTTTAAACCATGTAAGGTGAAATGATACGTTAAGACAACTGTGTATAAAAGTGAACAGAGTAATTGACATTGGTTGCAAACCAAGCAGTTAAATGAACACATCACAATACCAGTCAGTTCAAAGGCAGGAGGAGTAAAGACTTACAACAGCGGCTTGAACTGGTGTGCTCATGCCCTTCATCTTGCTGGTGTGGCAATCCTTGAAGATTTGCACTGCATTTGGTTTAGGTTCTTTTTGGTCCTGTTGACACCAGATTTTGGCACGGCCAAGAACTTAATTAAGATGGCCTCAAGTGGAGAAGTGTTCAAAGTGAGAAAGCTTCGTATCGTCAAAAGGAAAAACTTTGATATTTGGGCCATAGTCATCCGGTCTCATTTCTAAGGCCGAAGTTGTGTTCGAAGTATTTAGATTTTGTATTCAGAATACTATTCGGCTGATTACGCCCCCCAAGATGGCCTCATATGAGAAAAGTTTCTACGCGGATTGTCCTCGTCTCGACGAAACGATCGATTTTGATATAATAAACGTCTAAATCGGAGTTCGTATGCAAAAGCTAGAGCCAAAACAGTGTGCTGCATAAGTGTGCTCCGGAAGTTCCGGGCAAAACCTCCGGGGAGGTTCCGGGCTAAACCGAAAGTTTGCACGCGGTGCGCCCCGAAAACTGGAATTTAACATTATTCGCAGATTTACGGGGCCAATTACGACATCAAGATCTACAACTTTGCTATTGGGACCATCGTGATCCAAAGCCATATGCGACCTGCAGGAGCTGTGCAAGAGGGCAACTTGATGTAATTTTAGCCCGAAAATTCCGGGCTGACCGGAAGTTCCGGCCCTCGTAGTCCGAGTTAGGTTATCTTTTGATGTTTTGGACGGGATTTGAGTCCTTTTCTTGTACGGAAAGTCCAGCCGCCTCATATATATGTAAGAGGTGACGGCCGATTGAATAACAACACACAATCAAACAAATCATATACGACTTTTTATCTTTTATCTTTTCTCCTTAACCCTAGTTCTTCTTCTTCCTCGTTCTTCGTTTGTTCTTCTTCATTGCAGGGCGGTGAACCTCGAGGCCCTAGGGGCAGTCAGGCGGACCTAGGGCAGCCCATAGCCTCCGCGCGCCCTGACGGGGTCCCTCCCGGCGTGTGGGGTTTCAAGTCTACAAAAGCGCTCGCCGGATTGCCTGCGTACCGCGCTTCCGGACGGGTCTCCTTCGACGTGAGCGGCGGTGCATCACCCTCGGTGTTGGAGGTACACGGTGACGTGTTCGTGTGCGAAGACACTTTTTGGCGACTCCGCTGGGGACGAAGCTTTGAACGGTCTCCAGCCTGTTCTTGTTACTAAAGGATCATCATCTAGGGTTTGCAATCTACAAAGGTAATGTGAATACCCAATTCCCTACTATAGATGCAAGTAATTCATATGGTGTTACTAGATCGTTCAATGAGTATACTCTATCGGCTAGCCCTAGTTTTTTCAATAATGCATCTAATTACGTGCAAGGGCCGACTCAAAGTAATTTGCATGCTTCAACTTCTTATGATACTAGTAACCTGCACCATATGTATCCCAACTCTCATGTATCAGCAACCCCACAAATTGTTATGCCGATGAACAACATGGTGAGTTCGGTTAATAAATTTGAAACACCTTATGTTAGAATTTCCAATGCCATGCAAGAAAGTGTTTCACCCATTTATTCATCGGCAAGTAATGTGCAATATACTAATCCAACCATGCTAAGAACGAGAGAATTGACCATGCTACTACTATCTATTCGGCCAGTTATTCCCAACCGTCATATGATACACCTCATGACAATAATTTTTCAGCACCATACACAACTGTAGATGTCCATAATTCGGCTTCCGACCTTCCTGGTCATAGCCGAATGAATGTAGAAGATGAGGTAGTAGTGGCTGCATTGAATAGTTTAGCCCAATATTATAGAAGATGAGGTAGTAGTGGCTGCATTGAATAGTTTAGCCCAAAATAAGAGGATTAGTGCTCTTTGCCTCGAACAACATGAAAATGGGCTATTTCCTGATTATGCCACAATAAAAGCTAGAGTTTTGCAAGAAGATGAATATTTGCCAATTGATAAAATTGGCGAGCAAAAATATGGTTTTACAACAAAGCATATGCCTTCACCTAGTACTACATCAGATTATACACCCCCTACACAATTGCATAATTTCGGCAACACTCGTGTGTCATTGCCGAAAGAATCTAAATGCATTGGGGGGCAATCATATCTGGAGTGGGATGAAATTGAGAAAAAACTTAAAGCCAATTTTGCCGCTCGCCGCCATAGACAAGTAGAGAAGGAATTGGCTCAAATAAAAGAAGCATTGCCAATTGGTAGAATCAATGAAAAGAAGGATGATTCAAAACATGAAGGTGCTTCGGTTGAAAAAGCCGAATCAAGTAGTTTATATTCTGAGTCTATCAAACCCAAAGCGGCAAGCATTATTGAGAAAGGGCATGGCAAGCATAGCAAAACAACCGTGCTTGATTTTTGTGAAGTCAAGGGAACCTACTTCCTGCCCTATGAGTTCCGTGCCGTAGAAATTGACAAGCCTCAAGCACAAGAGCAAGTAGCCGAACAAAGTTCGATCAGCTGATAAGGATCTTCAAGGTAATGATGCACGGAATAAAGAAAAGATGATGAAAAGGCGTTGGAGAGTCATCCAAAGACGAAGCTAGATATTGTTCAAGTTAGACCACCATCATGCTCTCCCAACGTATTTGAAGAGGTATGCATAGTGAGTAATTTACCTATTTTCAGATTTGGTCGCAACTTCATTATTGATGCATCTATTAGAAAAATCCTCGTAAGTAATTTTGAAAGACCAATGAAGAATGGTAATTTACTTGTTAGCAATAAAGTTGTTATTGAGCATATCGGTCAACCCATTACGCCATTTATAAAGACTGATAGTGACTTATTGTTGCAGCCAAGGCTTTCCCTATTGCTTTATCTAAAGTTCATATCTAATTGGGTAGCTTTGTTATTTATTACTTGGCTTGCATTTGGTCCCCATTGAGGCATGTATGCTTTAACTATTTTTGTTTCAGAAATTTAAAGCCAAGGTTAAATTCTTTTGAGAAAACTGATGCTATTATTATATCCCATCGGAAGACATCAGATATAGAGTACAAAACACATTGCATAACCGAATGGGGAGATTCCAAATCTGAACCATTCGTTTGCTTACCTTCAAAGCCGTTCTCGTGGCAAGATCGGCTAGAAAATAAGAAGTATACCTTCAATACAAGCATGTGTGATCAAATATTTGATTTGTTGCTGAAAAATAGTTACATTACAATTCTTGATCACCATGTTAAGCCACCAATCCAAGGACGAATGTATTGTAAGTTGCATGATTCGTCCAAGCATAATTTTGAGGATTGCAACATGTTTCGTCAAATAGTTAAATCGGCCATTGAAAAAGGACGATTGTAGTTTGTTGAAACACCAAGAGATGACCAGTCTATTCCGATTGGTCCCGATGGCAAAAAGTTTTTGCATCGGCTGCTTCAAGCCGATCCATTTAAAGAGAATGTAAAAGCTGCAGGTGATGGGACCAAGCTTTTAAGTAAACAAGTTGTTGAAGAGCATAACAAACATAATCTTGAGGGCGAGAATTCCATCGAAGGTACAATGGAGACGCCAAGGACTGGGGGGCAGCAAGCAAATCCAATGATCGATGAAAGCAAACCAAAAGAAAACAAAGGCCTAAATAAGCGCAAGTGTAAGAGATAAAAAATCACCTTTGCTGAACTTTGAATAAATATCAAAAGATGAGTGAAGAGAAGAATGCTTATCAGCCAAATCATGCAAAGAAACCAAGATCACCCCGAAGGCGCAAATATGAGGATTGGTATTGGCAAAGTGATAATTTTAATGCAACATAATCATATCCTTATTTTGGGCCGCCAATGCAAATGCCGTTGATGCCTCCCTATGCTCATAGAGATACATATTCATCATGGGACAGGTATGATACAAGGGCACATTCTCTATCTTATTCTAGACCATCTCACCAATACTATGCAGCTCCAAGAAGATCAACATTTGAACAATCACATGTCAAAGACCATTTCAATCATAAGGAATCGGTCCAGAGCTCAAGGAAGAAGAAAGAGATGGTAAAGCAAGTTTACCATGTGAAAAGAGATGGTCGTAAGTGTGCTACTTCAGATTTGATCTCAAATAACAAAGAGCCAATTAAAGTGTTGGCATTGGCTACAAAAGGCAAAGAAGTGAAGCAATCAATTGATAAAAATCAGTGAGCCGAATCTGAAGAAAAGAAGTTGAGGGTGCACAAGGCCCAAAAAGAGTTGCCATTCGTTGAAACAAAATCACAGTCGAGGTGCTCACTCGGCTTATCGTATTGGCAAAAGAAGGAATTACAAAATCTTAGTGCACAAGAGCTGAGAAAGAAGAACATGGCATGGGTTCCCAAGAGGATCAATGAAAACAAAAATGATGCGCATGCTTCTATTGCAACAAGTATGGTAAAAGTGAAGAAAGAGAAGGATGGAAGCAACAAACAATTAAGACGAATGTGTGCATCACAACATCAAAATTTTCGGTTAGAACATCATCCATTTTCTTCAACCATGCCATTGATGCCTTTGCCACGGCATTCATCCATAGGTATGATCAATTACCCTCCATGGATTTATTTTTATCCATGGATGCAACATAATTTTCTATATCATGAGAGGGTATTATCAAATCACTATACATTTGGTTAGTTACATTTTTTTTGCTAATATAAGGGGCCAAAATATTTTAATTCTATTTTATTTGTTTGTTTCGGCTATACATACTTTGGTGGGTGAATTCTACGTGGACCTCATGGTAATGG
Source organism: Triticum dicoccoides (assembly GCF_002162155.2). Classification (NCBI taxonomy): domain Eukaryota; kingdom Viridiplantae; phylum Streptophyta; class Magnoliopsida; order Poales; family Poaceae; genus Triticum; species Triticum dicoccoides. The sequence continues at coordinate 132,649,863 of NC_041393.1, forward strand.
CCGATAGTTAACTATCGTCCTAAGAAACTATCTGATCATGCCGGTGTGGAATTCTAACATTGTCCTTAGTTCAATTGGAGACCGAGACAAGGTACATGTTAAGTGATATTAGCCTTGTCTCTCTAGTACTATGGAGATTATATTTTGATGATTCAATTTGTAGCAATGGACAAAGTGTTGGTGTTATTTATTTATCTCCATATGGAGCTAGTTTGTGAAGCCTCATGCGGCTTAAAATATTTTTGCACAATGATCAAAGCCGAATATGCATTGTTATTCGGATTGGAGCTTTCCCTTGCTATAGGTGCTATACATATTGAGGCTTCCGGTCATTCATTATTAGTAGTGCAACAAATATCCAAGGGTTATCAATGTTTTGACAAATCACTTATAGTTTATCTTTTGGTATGACTAGATGCAAGATTTACCTTGGGTTGCTTTAAAATTGTTCATATATCTAGACATGACAATTTGAAAGAGTTGGCACAGCAAGCATCCGGCTACTATGTTAACTATGGTGTATTGTATTTCTATCAATAGCCGATGCTAGGTTTTGTCAACATAGGTAAGGCCGAACCGAAGCCCACCGCTTCGGCCACTAATAAAACTTTTATGCAGGCGAAGTAAGGATTGGAGGAAGTTCATTATTGATTATCTGCAAAGTCCTAGCGAAAGGGTGAACAATATGGTTTAGAGGATGGTTTTGATCTATGGAACCTTATCACCGGATTGTTATTGAAGTTGGGAAAGTTTCACCCAAGCTTGCATCAAAATATTCACACAATCAATGGCCGATATATAAATATCGCCCTAAGAACATATAAATGGCCGATGGAGTGTTGACATCGTCCTTAGGAAAAGCATCGTGCAAGTTATTTTTTGGCACACAAGTTTGCCGAAAAACAGGGGGGCATGTGTTGACACCAGATTTTGGCACGGGCAAGAACTTAATTAAGATGGCATCAAATGGAGAAGTGTTCAAAGTGAGAAAGTTGCGTATCGTCAAAAGGAGAAACTTTGATATTTGGGCCATAGCCATCCGGTCTCATTTCTAACGCCGAAGTTGTGTTCGAAGTATTCAGACTTTGTATTCAGAATACTATTCGGCTGATTACGCCCCCAAGATGGCATCATATGAGAAAAGTTTCTACATGGATTGTGTTCGTCTCTTTGAAAGGATCGATTTTGATATAAGAAACGTCTAAATCGGAGTTCATATGCAAAAGTTAGAGCCAAAACAGTGTGCTACATAAGTCTGCCCCGGAAGTTCCGGGCAAAACTTCCGGGGAGATTCCGGGCTAAACCGAAAGTTTGCACGCGGTGCGCCCCAAAAACTGAAATTTAACATTATTTGCAGATTCGCGGGGCCAATTCCGACATCAAGATGACCTCGGATGAAAAAGTGATCAACTAAGAAATTTTTCTCCATTGCAAGATCTACAACTTTGCTTTTGGTACCATCGTGATCTGAGACCACATGCGACCTGCAGGAGCTGTGCAAAAGGGCAACTTGATGTAATTTTAGCCCAGAAGTTCCGGGCTGATCGGAAGTTCCGGCCCTCGTAGTCCGAGTTAGGTTATGTTTTGATGTTTTGGACGGGATTTGAGTCCTTTTCTTGTATGGAAAGTCCAGCCGCCTCATATATATGTAAGAGGTGACGGCCGATTGAATAACAACACACAATCGAACAAATCATATACCACTTTTTATCTTTTATCTTTTCTCCTTAACCCTAGTTCTTCTTCTTCCTTGTTCTTCATTCGTTCTTCTTCATTGCAGGGTGGCGAACCTCGATGCCCTAGGGGCGGTCAGGCCGACCTACGGCAGCCCATAGCTGTCGCGCGCCCTGACGGGGTCCTTCCCAGGCGTGTGGGGTTTCGGGTCTATAAAAGCGCCTGCCAGATTGCTTATGTACCGCGCTTCCGAACGGGTCTCCTTCGATGTGAGTTGCGGTGCATCACCCTCGGTGTTGGAGGTACACAGTGACGTGTTCGTGTGTGAACAGGTCCACACAAGCTTTCCTCTGTTGGAACAAGTCAATATAGATACGATAATATGGCACAGAAAAAAGAAGGAAGTAGCAGCTATTTACAAGAGCCTCGCAGTGTGCAATATAGCTACGAGATCCTATCGTCTGTTGGAATTTCACTTTAGAACGGTTGGTCTTGTTCTTTAAACAGTTAGCCTGGAAGAAGATACACTTGTAAGGCACATACATAAATACAAGTTCAGTATGTGGTCTGATCAAATACATATAGCCTACCTGATTCTTTGGATCAGACCAGTGTTTAACAAGGGTTGTCCAGTCTTCATCTGTAATATATTCCACTGGAGATGTTTGGGCGATTTCATTGTTAGCCTGGCCTTCAAAGTGATATTTTCTAAGGTGGTACCGATACTGTCGCAGAGCAGACTGAAAAACATGAGTGCATGCTTGTTTAGTTGCATCATCTTTCGGGTCCAACTTGAATCTCGTCTGTTGAAAAAAGAATGTGAGTCTTATTAGGAGGAAGCTAGAAAGTACGGGACATAGCAAGACAATATTACTAATTGCGATGAATAACATTACTTACGGATAAATGGTCAAGGAAGGTGTTAAATTGGGTATTGTCTTTCTCATTCCTGTACAGGATCCACGTTGGGAGGATACGTGCATGACACCTAGCGGCAACGGCTGCCTCTGATACTAACTTGGTTGACTCTGTAGCATCATGTGGCCATTTTAAACCTACCCCAACATGGATCTCCATTCTTCCTCCCTTAGATTTTGTTAATCTATCAAGCATTATCTCTGATGTCTGTTTCCGCTTGCGCCGTGGTGCTAGTTCAACAACGAATATGGAAAGTGTTAGTGTACATCAAACTGTGAGAGTACATATAAAGGAGCATGCAACTGCAACTTGACTAGGTCGGGTACCGTCTTGGTGTTGATGCTCATGAGGTTCATCTGATCTTGCCAAGTCCTGCTGTGTCAGCAGTGCTTAGGAAGTAGTGTTAGGTGTGAAGGCAGCTTGGGAACTGGCCAGTTCTGGAGCAAACGAACGAGTAACTCGTAGAGATGCTGGTACAGTTGAAGCGGATGCTGCAGCTGGTGGAGCAGGTGATACTGTGTATGTAGATTTAGCCGGTGGACTTGGACATTCTACTGCACTATAAGTACCAGCAGAGTCTCGAGGGCAGATCCTTTTCCGTTTCACCCGACGAGTAACACTATTCCCTACTATATTCTTTTCCTTGGTCTTTTTTGACTTTGCCATGTCAAGCCGTACCCACAACACAAAAATCGCTCTTCAGAACTCATTGATGCATGATACAGACAAGCAATACTTTGATGTAAGACAACCGTATGAGGATGGAATATGTAAGAAAAACAGGACGGCGTGACATATTCACAGCTACGATGTGTAAACTAAGCAGAAGGATTTTCAAGAAAATAGAAGTAATGCAAGCTAGACACCATATGAAAGATGCAACCAATATTACTCTGCCAAGTTAAAAGTGTCTTGTCATAAGTGGCAATTCGAAAAATTAGAAGCAGTAAAACGTAGAAATCAATGCAAGATGCAACCACTATCAAACTGCCATGTTAAAAGCGTCCAATCATGAGTGTCTGATGCGGGATACACAACAGCATTACTTTGATGTAAGAACATGGTATGATAGATAGATGCAGAGTATTCTAGACACAGAAAGCCATGTCATATGCACATGTATAACGTATAAACTCAGCAGGTGCAGTTTAATCAAAATACAGGCTAGACAACATATGCAACATGAAACCAATTATCACACTGTCAACTTAGAGAAAGCACCTGCGATAGTGGAGTACGGGAGATGAACTCATCATGTAGACTTGGGACTTCAACTTCATTAGCAGTAGCAGTGGAAAATCTAGAGAGTCTCTATTTGCGTCGGTGCGGAGGACCACCAACATCCCCTAACTTACTATTTCCTTCCGATTTTCTGATATTGCCTTATGAAGTCAAAACCACAAGAAGATGAATAAAATTAGCTCTGCATAACTGGTTGATCCATGATACAGACGAACACTACTTTGATGTAAGGCAAGCGCAGGATAGGAGGGTGGAATATATACAAAAAAAGACAGCATTGCATATTCACACATACGATAGGAGGATGGAATATGTATGAAAATACAGTAAGCAGAAGACATTTCAGCAAAATTAGAAGAAATGAAAGCTAGGCGCCATATGAACATGCAACCAATATCACTCTATCAGGTAAAAAGTGTCTCGTCGTAAGTGCCATTACAAGAAATTAGAAGCAGTACAAGCTAGAAGACAATGCAAGATGAAACCTACATCACAGTCCCAAGTTAAATGTGCCTTATGGGTAAGTGCTCATTCCAGGTATAAGTTGTAAGCTACGCAGATGCAATTCAACATAATCAGAAGCAATACAAACTAGACATCATACGGAACACACAACTACATATAACAGTTCCAAGTAAGAGCAAGCACCTGTGATGGTGGAGTAGGGGAGATGTGCTCATCATATACATGTATGTTCTAGAAACAGGAACACGTGTCATATTCACAGGCATTATGTGTAAAGTAAGAAGATGTAATTCAACAAAGTTAGAAGCAATACAAGATAGACATCATACGCAACATGCAACCACATATAATAGTGCCAAGTTAGAGCAAGCACCTGTGATGGTGGAGTAGGGGAGATGTGCTCATCATCTACACAGCTACGTTGACTGTCCAGCCTTGTGTTGTCTTGTGAATCTTGTTGGGAGGATGGCGGAGTAGATTCTATAGAGACTCCCTGTTTGAGTTGCTCCGAAGGACCACCATCATCCACTGCCAGACTAATTTCCTTCAGCTGTAATGATTTTGCATTGCGAAGTCAAACCGATAAGAAAAAGGAATAAAATTCGCTCTTCAGAACTCATTCATGTATGATACCGACGAACACTACTCGGATGAAATGAAAACACATGATGCGAGGATGGAATATGTATGAAAAACAGGATGGCATGACATATTCACACCTATGATGTGGTAACTAAGCAGAAGGCATTTCAACAAATTAGAAGCACTACAAGCTAGACACCATATGAAAGATGCAACCAATATCACTTTGCCAAGTTCAAACTGTATGGCGTTTCAACAAATTAGAAGCAGTACATGCTACAAATCATATGCAAGACACAACCAATATCACAGTGGTGACTTAAAGGTGCCTTATCATAAGTGACTGATGCGGGATATGCAAGAACAGTAGTCTGATGTAAGAACATGGTGTGATCAGATATAGTATGTTCTAGAAACAGGAACACATGTCATATTCACAGGCATTATGTGTAAAGTAAGCAGATGAAATTCAACAAAGTTAGAAGAAATACAAGCTAGACATCATACACAACATGCAACCACATATAATAGTGCCAAGTTAGAGAAACACCTGTGATGGTGGAGTAGGGGAGATGGGCTCATCATCTACATAGCTACGTTGACTGTCTAGCCTTGCGCTGTCTTGCGAATCTTGTTGGGAGGATGGCGGAGTAGAATCTGTAGAGACCCTCCGTTTCAGTTGCTCGAAAGGACCACCATCATCCAATGCCTTACCAATTTCCTTCCTCTTTATTGATTTTGCATTATGAGGTCAAACCGACAAGAAAAAGGAATATAATTTGCTCTTCAGAACTCATTCATGCATGATACTGACGAACACTACTCTGATGAAAGGCAAAGTCATAATACGAGGATGGAATATGTATGAAAAACTGGGCTGCTTGACATATTCACACCTATGATGTGGTAACTAAGCAGAAGGCACTTCAACAAATTAGAAGCACTGCAAGCTAGACACCATATGAAGGTGGAATCAATATCACTCTGCCAAGTTAAAACTGTCTCATCAGAGGTGGTGTTCATCAAACTAGAAGCACCACATGCTAGAAATCATATTCAAGACGCAAACCAATATCACACTGCCAACTGAAAGGTGTCCCATCATAAGTGACTGATGCAGGATACACAAGAAGAGTAATTTCATGTAAGAACATGGTGTGATAGACAGATATAGTATTTACCAAAAACAAGAAAGCATGTCATATTCACACGTATCATGTGTAAGCTAAGCAGATGCAGTTTACACTAATTAGGAGCAATACAAGCTAGACACCATATGCAACGTGCAACCAGATATCACACTGCCAAGTTAGAGCAAGCACCTTGGATGGTGGAGTAGGGGAGCGGAGACTTGGACCTTGTAATGCACTAGCAGTAGAAGGAGAATCCATACAGATGCTCCGTTTACATTGCTGCAGAGGACCACCATCATCGCCTTCCTTACTCTTTTCCTTCCTCTTTCTTGATTTTGCCTTGTCAAGTCAAACCCACAAGAAAAAGGAATAAAATTTTCTCTTCAGAACTCATTGATGCATGATACTGACGAACACTACTTTCATGTAAGGCAGCCGCATGATAGGAGGATGGAATATGTATGAAAAACAGGATGGCGTGACATATTGACATGTATGATGTATAAATTGTAAACTAAGCACATGGTGTTTGAACTTGTTAGAAGCAATGCGAGCTGGAAACCATATGAAAGATGAAACCAATATCACTCTGCCAAATTAAAGGGTGGCCTAACAAATGTATTTGACCAAATTATAAGCAATACATGGAAACAAGCTAGAAATAATATGCAATATGAAACGAATAAAGGTGTCTCATCATAAGTGATTGATGCAAGATACAGAAGAGAGGTAGTTTCATGTAAGAACATGGTTAACACATAGATGTAGTGTGTACCAAAAATAGGAAGGCATGTCATATTCACATGTATAATGTGTAAACTAAGAAGATGCAATTTACCCTAATTAGAAGCATTACAAGCAATACACCGTATGCAACATGCAACCACATATCACACTGCGAAGTTAGAGCAAGCACCTGTGATGGTGGTGTGTGGCAATCTTCATTTAGCCTTGCTGTTTCTTGAGAATCATGTGGGGAGGATGACACTGCACTCTTTAAACGAGTAGCACGTCTCACAGTAACCCACTGGGGTGATTGTCTCATCATAAGTGATTGATGAGGGATACAAAAGAGCATTAGTTTGATGTACGAACATGGTTAATAGACATATGTAGTATGTATCAAAAACAGGAAGGCATGTCATTATCAAAGGTATAATGTGTGTAAAGTAAGCAGATGCAATTTAACCAAATTGGAAGCAATACAAGCTAGACACCATATGCAACATGCGACCACATTTGAAAGCGCGAAGTTAAAGAAAGCACCTGGGATGGTTGTGTGTGGCAATTGAGATCATCAACTACACAACTACGTTTACTGTCTCCATCTAAGGACACTACACCCTTTAGAGCGCTGAAACGCTTAGTGCTTATCTTCGAATTACATTGGAGTGACTTCTGTCTTTTCTTTTTTGTATTCATCAACACCGCGTCAGAGTTTGAAATACCCGTGCATAAAAAACAATAGAGTGAGTATGGGTGAAGTGTTTGCACAAGTAGTACACTATAAAGGTAGCAGATAGTAGGTCGGTGAGAAATAAATGACGGGAGACATATGATAGCTCTACAACATGCATGGCACATGAAATTACTACAGGATTCTATGAAAATAACAGTCGACTGAAAAAAATAGGTTAGTATATTTTTTCTGCACCGTCCGATGTACAAAGAACGGGCAGATCGCCTTCATCTACCTCCAGCCAGTCAGTGTTACGATCTTCCTTGAAATGCCAGCGACCACCAGCCCAGTCCCCTGCCTCTGCCCTCCCCTCGACCTCACCACACCGCTGTTCTTGGCACCGCCCCCCGCCCATCCCTTCATGCCCCGCCGACCTCCAGATCGGGCACAAGCAGCTCCTGCGCCCCACACCCCTATTATAGACACCGATGCGCCGCTTCCCCAGCGAACATGCGGACTAGGTGCTCCGCGCGCCTAAGCGGGTGCTGCTTCTTTTAATTGCGGTTCGACTGACTCTGAATTGTAATCTAGGCGGGCTACTGATATCTAGCAAAGGTGAAATAGTAAATGGGAGGAAACCTTGTGCATTTACTATCACGAAGAAGATGCAGTAAGAAGCGATCAACTAGTTTCTTTCGTGGGATGAATACGTTGTGAGCAAAGACGTAAGATTTGCACGAATAAGGGAAGAGGAGTACCTCTTTCTGTTGGTAGTGATGTGTCCTCCTTCTGTTTTTCCAATGATCTTCTTGTGGTTCGCTAGAAACGAGAAGTTGTGGAGGACAGTGGAGCCTTGGATGAACCCATGGCCAAGTTGTTGAGTGTGGTGTGGTGGCCGTCTGTCGGCAGCGAGGAACCCGATCCGAAGCAGCGAACGACGGTGTAGCGGGAATAGCTCTGGTGCGGTGGACGGTTGAGACAGTGGAGCGGCAGCGGTGACGCACAGGACGGCATGCTCGAAGTGGTTCTGGTACGGCGCACATCGGCGTCGGAGTCGTGGAGGCAGCTCTGCCTCGGCTTCAGTTGCTATGTCCTTGAGGGCGTTGCGTTTGCGGTTGCGTTCGACGATGACGTCGGGGTACTGGCTCTAGCGTGATGGAGGAGCGTGGCGGTGGATTGGGCGCTATGGGGTGGAGGATGGAGGAGGCTGGGGTTTCGCGACTGGTGGAGAGGGTGTTTTGACGCCCACGGAGTATGAATGGGGAAACGGAGGGAGAGGGAACTAAGGGGGAACAATGTTTTGGTTTGGGACGAGCTTGTTTGAAATTTGGGGAAAGTTACAAACTTTGCCCCCTCTAAAATTTTGGACATATTGCAGGTTGGTGGTACGACAGTAATCTCAGGTGTCCCAAATGGTGGGCGGGATAGATTTCGGTCGAGCGAATGGGTGTTTAGTCGCCCACGGCGTATGAATGCTTCTCAAAGGCGGTTGAGACTTGCGTCTTGGTGAATTTACAAACCTACCCCGGTTTAGACCTTTTGACATCGGGCTGATAGGCTACACGGGCCAGAGTCAGGACAGTAATTTCCTACCACTAAACATTAGTCTCGCGTGGTTTTGGTTGACCAGAGGCTTATTTGGCGCTTTGTTCAACATTTGGGACCAGAAGCATTAACGTTTTCGGTTCTCTTGAATTGAACTTTTAGGATTTGTCAAACTTCACAAATCTTTACTCTTGAAAATCCTAAAGCTACGATTATTTTGGAATGGAGGGGGTACATTTGAATATACATTATACATGAGTATATATTAAAAAATATCCAACTTACCTTAGTTCATGCATGGTTCCAGATATAATCTCCTTGGTTGCAAAAAAAAAGTTAGACATGCATATGAATATATAGCATGTTCAAACACACAAGAAAGATTGATGCCCCCTTTTTGATCTGATTTACAAATGCCATTGTCTCTGGTTCAAATAGATGAATGCACTTTCTATGAATTCGAATCTTTGAAACCCTCTTTATGTTGAATTCAACATGTATTCTATTTCGTATCTAGCAATTTGGAATGTATCCATGTAAGTGAGAAATGTATAAAGTGCTTCACACTAACAACATGGAGTGCACTAATTAATGTTTATATACGAATTGCAAAAGCAATGCATTGCCTGTATTTCAAACCGCTCTCACTCTATGGATCGATAATATGAAATAAACACATGCACATGCTAGAATTCAGTAGAGTATGGGTGTCTGATAGACCGATTTTTGTTCATACGCAAATTACAAAATTCATGATCTCATCCAAAAATAATAATGTCATTTATATTTTAATTCAATGCGTAGAACTGCCTTTTACACGTAGATGCACTATGCCTCGGCCCGTTCTCGCAAACGCGCTATATATCTCTCTATCTAACGCATAAGTGCACACACTTTATATGCATCGGCATTTCTCTTTCACACATGCTCACAATCTCTCCCAGGGTGTCTAGGTGTCTCACACACACGCTCTCTCTCTCTCTGACTACTATGTACCACTCTTTTCACTAATCTCAGTTGGAAAACACTATTTCTCTCACATGCATATATACACACGCATAGTCTCTACTAGCCCTCTATGCACACATATATGTGCCTACGTGTCTCCCGCACGCACATTATCTTTAGGCCTCTCTCGCACACATTGCCCCCCCACCCGCACAGACACACCTCTCTCTTAGTAGTTGGCAGATGTGATTCTATGAGATCATTCGGTAGGATATTCCTGACTATTTGCCTGGATGGTAATACGAGGCAAAGTTTTACCCTAGTTCGGACCCTTGCATTTGAGGAAAAAGCCTACTCTTGGTACTTTATATTAGTGATAGGGGTGTGTGCAAAGTACACGTGAATACTAGGCATTGTGCGTGTGTGTGTATAATATCGACGAACTAGCCCCCAGGCTTCTATAACATACTCAGGGCCTAGGGTTACAAATCATATATAGTCGGCTTATCACCAGTGGGGATAGAGTCCTCCACGACTCTGGTAGCTTCGTCTTGTACGCCGAGTCCTCCACATGGGTCTTCGTATAATGCGTCTCGGTCCAACCTATGTGGCGCAGGATGGAACCAACCCATGAGTCCTCATGTTGACTGACCACAACTAGAAATGATGTGCCCACCCCAACTAGAAATGATGTGCCCACGACACCACACAGGCAATCGTCCACTAAGAAAATAAGCATATACAATAGTACAATGCTATACATGAAAGTTAATTGCATGGTGCATCCAAAAATATTTGTTCTGCATTGTGAATGTTTATATTTTCTCCTAAAATATTAGTCACGGAAAGAGAAACGAAGGGCATATCTCTCCTTCTGTCCACCGGACACCCCCTCTTTCTACACCACTTCCACGTACGCACACAAACTATCTCTCGGCCCTCTAAAGGTATGCATGTCCATGACACATTCACGCGTGACGGTCACTATATTTCAAGGTAAAGCACTATACGGTCACTGGACTTCAGAATATGCTCATTACGGTCATCGTATACATTCTCGTGGTGATCATACGGTATCTAGCTCATGATACGTCTCCTATTTTGTTGATGACACTGACGGACTTTGTATTTGATGCGTGCTCCGTATTTTGTTAACCACACTTACGGTCATTGTATTTGAAGAGAAAGCACGATATGTTCACTGGACTTCAGAATAAGCTCATCACAGTCACCACATACATTTTGTGGTGCTAACCAACATGTGGTTGGATGGTTAGGAAGACAGTGGTTTCTCGAGCCCACTAGGGTTAATGTCATGGTACTCGCATTTATCGTAGGTTAATATCAGTATTTTCCAGCGATGTGCGTTCAGTGGGACGAGACGTTCCACTCGACTATGAGGCACCTATGGTTTAGTAAAATCTCAAGATCATATGCTGGCTCACTCTCTCGAAGCAGGTGCACATAGGGGTAGGTCTGCGTGTGTGTGCTTATAGCGGTGAGTGCTTGCGCGTATATATGAGCCCTTGCGTCTGTACTGTGTTAAAAAAATACATGTCGCGATTATATGATCACCGGCTCACCCGTACAACTCCGTATTTTGTTGATGACATAATCAATTGACCAGTCAAACGTTCCACATGGCACAACTAGTGTTGCACCATCGGGGCACGTAACCGTGGGGCCCACCTGTCAGCATGTATATGAAAGAAAGAAATGGTAGTTCAAGTTTGTGTTGTGTTAATAAAATACATTTTAGGGTGATCATATGGTCATTGGCTCACCATACAGCTCCGTAATTTTGTTGATGACACAATCAATTGACCAGTCAAACGGTCGACACTCAGCAGCGCACATTACCATAGAGCCCACCCGTCAGCGCATATATGAAGGACATGAATGGTAATAAATTAGTGTTCGATGGGGATTAGATGTCGTGAGACCTCTGGTTGGCAGTCGCCGGAGGTGGGGGAGCGCGGTGATTGGGCATTGGCATGGGGATCGCTAGAGAAAAAGCTCGGCATGGGGGGGCCTAGAGGGATGGCCGGGGCGGCGGTGGACCGATGGTGGGGAGTGGTTTCTGGGCGGGTGGGGCGACGTGGCGGCGCGGGCTGGCCGCGGGCGGCGTGGGCCGGCGGTTCGGCCGGTGGTGGCTGGCGGCTCAGGGGGGTGGAGGTTGAAGATAAACTGCAGGCCCTTGATTTCGTATCCAACAGCTGGAAAATCTACTGACCAGAGATGAAGAAGTCAGTCGACTGACGTGTAGCCTCACCCCGCACGTATACATGCACGCACGCAACACTCAGACGAACACACGCACGCATGCAGGCGTGCAACATTGACACGTACACATAACAAACACACCGACGCATGCAGGCGTGCAACACTGACATGTACACATGCACTCACGAACACACACACGTACGCACACATGCATGAAACATTGAAACATACACATGCACGCACGCACCACTCGCACGCCTGCATGCACACAACACACGACGCAAGACACATGCTCAACCTATACGTGCATGCACCCTTTGTTAAGGACATGGATTGTTATGAGTATTAATCAATCTTATCTCTGATAAGCAGAACATTGATGTCTACAATGGTATTTATGAATCACAACGTATCACACGGGCTATCAACGCATATATGAAAATTTTAAAATTCTTTTACATTATATAGTAGGCTTATCTACATGAAATTGATGATGTCACACTCAATGAACAACCATCGTTTTATGACATGCCCGCTGAGGGAGTCCTGGATTAGGGGGTATCCGGACAGCCGGATTATATACTTTGGCCGGACTGTTGGACCGTGAAGATACAAGACTCAAGACTTTGTTCCGTGTCCGGATGGGACTCTCCTTTGCGTGGAAGACAAGCTTGGCGATCCAGATATTAGATCTCCTTCTTTGTAACCGACTCTGTGTAAACCCTAGCCCCCTCTGGTGTCTATATAAACCGGAGGGTTTAGTCCGTGGTAGGATAATCATAATCATCATAGGCAAGCTTCTAGGGTTTAGCGTCTACGTTCTCGTGGTAGATCAACTTTTGTAATACTCATATCATCAAGATCAATCAAGAAGGAAGTAGGGTTTTACCTCCATCGAGAGGGCCCGAACCTGGGTAAAACATCATGTCCCTTGCCTCCTATTACCATTAGCCTTAGACACACAGTTCGGGACCCCCTACCCGGGATCCGCCGGTTTTGACACCGACATTGGTGCTTTCATTGATAGTTCCTCTGTGTCGTTGTTGCAAGGCTCGATGGCTCCTTCAATCATCGACAACAACGCGGTCCAGGTTGAGACTTTTCTCCCCGGACAAATCTTCGTGTTCGGCGGCTACGCACTGCGGGCCAATTCGCTTGGCCATCTGGAGCAGATCGATAGCTACGCCCCTGGCCAGTAGGTCAGGTTCGTAAATTTGAACTACACGACTGATTCGGGCCTACGCCAGGAGCGCCAAACAGTCACGACGAGCACGGCTTAGACCTGCTGTTAGACAATACTTGGGATATCGCACCTGCAGGAGCTCCGGACCTAAATCCGGGGCAGATTGCGTCGTCCGAGGATGGGTGGATGGACCCCGCCCCGGAGGCCACACACTCATCGGCGGTAGAGCCGAGCACAGATTTCACCCCCAAGGAAGGCTGTGTCTCTGGACCCCCGGACTGGTGTCCGGCTGTAGGTTCCAGATTGCACGCCCCCAAGCCTGCCGATTCTGGTTGGGCTCCAGTAATGGAATTCACCACCGCAGATATCTTCTAGCACTCGACCCTCGGCGACATGCTGAATTCACTAAGGTCCCTCTCTTTGTCAGGAGATGCTTGGCCGAACTATGTCCGGCCTGAGGTGGAAGAAGGCGACGAAGAAATTCGTTCCCCACCCACCACCCACTTCATAGACACTGTCTACGACGTAACAAACATGTTTGACTTCGACTCCGATGACACCAACGATACGGACGTTGGCGTAGGGGACGATTCCGAACCACCACCCACGGGGCGCTGGACTGCCACCTCATCATATGATATATATACATGGTGGACACGCCTAAGGAGGATGATGGCGACAAAATGGAGGATAAAACTCCCAGACAAAAGCCAAAACAGCCGCGCATACACCGCTCTAAGTCCAGCCACAGTAAAAAACAGCGATAACAGCGCTAGAAAGATCGATAGCCCAGTCAACTCCGAAGGCAACAATGACCATATGGACCAAGCGATGGAGCAGGATGAGCCAGGTCACGCCGAACATAGCCCTGAGCAGATGCCCGATCACAGTGATCTCGAGGGCCGAACTCATCAAACCGCCCCAGGACAGGAGCACAATCCGGACGACGACGCGTTCATCATCCCGGAAACACGTTTGGAATGAGATAACCTCCACAGAAGGCTTATGGCCACTGTGAGAAGCCTAAAGAAGCAGAAGCAAAGGCTTAAGGCCGCACAGGAAATGCTCAATCGCAGATGGAATAAAGTGCTAGACACTAAAGAAAAATACGGCGATGATCGCCACACAAAGAGCTATCCAAAGCGCAAGCTGCTGCCAGAATTCGACGATGAGGCTGTTCCGCCTAAGAACAATACGGCCAGTAGGCCGGACCAACCACTTCATAACCGCAATAGAGTAGCTACTGACGCCGCACACGATTTACGTGAGCTCCTGGATAAAAAGGCCGGCGCGACCAGGTCCATCTATGGATCTAGAGGACACGCTCCAGTGCAGGATTATGGTCACCAAAATGATCAGATTGATCGAGTACTAGTTCAAAATCAGCACCGGACACAACAACAGTCGACAACACGCCACAACACGTCCAGATACAGAGGGGCCTCTCACCCTCTGTGCTTCACCGAAGAGGTACTGGACCACGAATTTCCATAGGGTTTCAAACCCGTGAACATAGAGGCATATGACGGAACGACAGACCCCGGGGTCTGGATTGAGGATTTTATCCTTCACATCCTCATGGCTCGTGGGGACGACCTCCATACCATTAAATACCTTCCCCTCAAGTTGAAGGGACCAACTCGGCACTGGTTGAAAAGCCTCCCCAAAAACTCAATCGGAAGTTGGAAGGAACTTGAGGATGCTTTCAGGGCCAATTTTCAAGGAACCTATGTCCGACCTCCGGACGCTGACGATCTAAGTCACATACTTCAACAGCCCGGAGAGTCCGCCCGCAAGCTTTGGAATAGATTCCTCACTAAGAAGAATCAAATTGTCGATTGTCCGGATGCCGAAGCCCTAGCGGCCTTCAAGCACAATATCCGGGATGAGTGGCTCGCCATACACCTCGGCCAAGAAAAGCCGAGGAAAATGGCAGCCTTAACAAGCCTTATGACCCGCTTTTGCGCGGGTGAAGGCAGCTGGTTGGCCCGTAGAGGCACCAGGGACCCAGGCACATCCGAAGTCAGGGATGGCAACGGGAAGCCACGGCGCAATAAAAACAAACGTCGAAACAAGGAAGAAAGTCCGGACAACACAATGGTCAACACTGGATTCAGGGGCTCTTGACCCGATCAACAAAAGAAGCCATTTAAAGGCAGCAAAGAGGGACCATCCGGCCTGAACAAAGCCATGGACAGACTGTGCCAAATTCATGGCACCCCCAAAAAACCTGTGAACAACACTCATAGAGAATGCTAGGTCTTTAAGCAGGCCGGCAAATGAAATGCCGAACACAAGGGAAGGGAAACACCAAGTGAAGACGAGGATGAGCCTCGTCAGCCGAACACTAGGGGACAGAAAAAATTCCCACCAGAGGTAAAAACAGTAAATATGATCCACGTGGCTCCCATACCCAAGAGAAGGCGCGAACGCGCGCTCAGAGACGCATACGCTATAGAGACTGTCACCCCCAAACTTAACCACTGGTCGGCCTGCCCGATCACCTTCGATCACAGGGACTACCTGACTAGTATGCGGTGCATCAGCTGCCTTGGTGCTCGACCCAATCGACGGATACCATCTCACTCGCGTCCTCATGGACGGCGGCAGTAGTCTCAATCTAATATACCATGACACTATCCGCAGGATGGGGTAGACCCATCCAGAATCAGCCAAAGTAACACCACCTTTGAAGGGGTGATACCAGGCGTTGAAGCCCGCTGCAGGGGCTCCCTCGTACTAGAGGTGACATTCGGTTCCCTAGACAACTTCAGAAGCGAAGAAATACTTTTCACCATCGCCCCCCTCCAAAGTGGTTATCATGCATTGCTCGGGAGAACGGCCTTCGCCTGCTTCAATGCAGTACCACACTACGCCTAACTTAAACTCAAGATGCCCAGTCCACATGGCTTCATCATCGTTAAAGAAAATACAGAGCATTCCTTACGCGCGGAAGAGTACGCGATGGCTCCAGCAGTCGGACACTAAGCAGCCTCTAATATCAGAACGCATGATCGGTCGTTAAGACCACGGACACGGTTAGACGAGTCCGGCAGCCCAGATAAACCTGAGCTGGGCGCTGTACATGTAATCCCATAGAGGACACCAGGGGCTTCAAATATTCAATAAAGCCCACCTTTTGGCTTGTCCTTATTAACAGGCCAATGTCTTACACTTCTGCTATCCATTGATAATAGTCAACTCTTCGCACGCTTATGTCATACTCTTCTACATGAGTTTTCCTTTTACATACATCATTCGTGCGATACCCTCCCAGGACACGGCACAACAGAGACAAAGGCGCAGACGTGCAGCACAGCCCCGCTCAAAGGTTTCTCTTTAGATTAAGCCCCTGTGTAAACCTTCTTTATTGTCTCTTGTTGCTTACACATCCCATGGGTACTACACCCACAGGGGATACTTCCGTTATTGGCATTTCGCCACGACAGGCTAATGCACATACCTGGAAATACAGGGTTCATAATAAAGGGTGTTCTTCAACCCAGTATATGTTTTAAAGTCCGAATACCTTCGGGAGTGTTCGGTGTCGCGAGCTTGGCCTTATATGCATCAGCTTCGAATCATGTCTTTGGTCAAATGTTTGGTTTGCCCGGCTCCTAGGTTTGCCGCCTTATGTTCCGTTCTTATTGGCTAAGGCGGCCAAAGGAGAACTACTGCGATTGTGCCCTGGTTATTCCGGATGAGCACCTCAGAAAAGAAAGCCAAAAACTGACTGTCATGATATAGCGAGAGACTGGTCAACCACTCGAGGACTCATCGGAATCTTTAGGATTCCTCCGCATTAACGAAGGACCGTTTCCCGGTCATGTACACACACGCTCGTATTTGGATGCGCGCAAAGGTACTAGGGGCTACATAGTAGCCCCACCGTCAAACTCCTATGGCTAAGTGAAAGTGGTAAAGCTATATAGTCCGGTTGCCTAGTTCGACATGTGATCACCTCCTTCAAGGACCAAGACGTTGGATCAAGTGTGATTACGCATATTCTCGTGAACATCCCCGCATTGTATGCGTGGGGGCTAAAGCCAACGACTGCTAACTTTCAGATTACATACATACATCAAACGGCCGCACAGGAGGTACAATAACACTTTCGGGCGAAAAGTATAAACATAGCCTCCATGGTTAAAATAGAATTGTTTTTACAATGAAATGATTTGTCACTCGAACATGACATTCTTCGAGCACTGAGCCTCTACTAAACGAGCACCTTCTGTTACCTGCTCCAAGTAGTGCTTGGCTGGATCCTGGCTTCCCGCCGGATTTTGGGTCGCAATGATGGTGGCCTCCATATCTATCCGATATGCTTTAACACGGGCAAGAGCCATCCGTGCACCCTCTATGCACGCCGACCTTTTCATGGCATCGATTCGAGATACAGCACCAAGGAATTGTTGCACTAAACCAAAATAATTGTCCGGCTTCGGCCCCTTCGGTCATAGATGGTCTATTACAGACCTCATTGCAAGACCTTACAACCTATGGTGCTCGGCCACAGCAGCATCCTCTCACTCAATGGCAACAGGCGCATTGGAGCACTGAATTGCGACCAGAACAGCTTTTCCACTTCATTATCTTTTTGATCCTCGAAAAACTTCACCACATCAGCCGTACTCTTCGCCAGATCCGCATACGCGTCTGCAGGGCTCTAGCATCGATCCAGAGGAGCGTACTTTGGATCTAAGAACTTCATCTGCAACAAATAGGGGTTTCTAGCCGCGATTTCTCTGGCCTCTCGAAGCTCCTCCCGCGCATCCCTAATTTCGGAAAGCGTCTCCTTGGCCGCATCAAGAGCCTTCTTCAGGTCAGCCGAATTAGCCTGATTCTCTTTTTCAAGGAGCTCATACCGGTCGGCGGCGTTTTTTAGTTCCACAGCCATCTCGGCTATTTTATCTTTGCTTCGGTGATGAGCAGCCTATTCAGCTCTCAACTCTTCAGCTGCCTTTAGGGCAGCCGCATTGCTAGCCCGAGCCTTTTCCTTGGCCAGGGCAAGTTCTGCCCTCAGGGACTCCATGGTAGCAGCTCCGTCTACAGTCCAAGCATATCACATTAACATTATGCTCCTCTTAAATTTTCATGTAAAAAATAAGGAAAGCAGAGCACATACCTTGTGACTCGTTAAGCCGCTCGTTCACGAGCGCGATGTCGGCATCCACAACATCAATCTGTCGCCGCAGTTCGGCGACTTCAATGGTCCGGTCGGCAGCCGGACCATTAGCCACCTGCGCATGAATTCAGTGCGATCATTACTTAACAAAGTGATCCTCTGTTTGCCGCCTAGGGCTGGCAACCAGAGTCTCAGGGGCTACTATCTATACGAAGCACACCTAGCGCGTGCGCCACAACAAAAATTATGTATTTTCTTACATACCTCAAAGCTTTTGAGCAGGTTTGTAAAAGCTTCATTCAATCCGCTTGTGGCGGATATAATCTTCTCAAGCACCGTGCTCATTAATGAACGGTGATCCTCCGAGAGAGTGGCTTGCTCCAGAAGGCCCGTCAGCGTGTCCAGCCGGTTGCCGAACTGTGCCGGACCCTTCTTATCGCCCCCCCTCGTGGGAGCCGAGCGCTCAGGGCTCAGGGCGTCCGAAGTACTAGCTTTTGGCCTCGGCAAATCTAGACTCCTCCGTGATGACACCTCGGGGTCGCCCGGCCCATAAGGCAAAGAGGATGGCGGGGTTTCACTCTCCATCATCTCCGGAAGGAGATCCCCCGAAGATGAACTCTGCCGAGAAGAGCTGCTAGCCAGACTGCAAAGAATGGATCTTAGTTATTGTTTTCGGAGGAGGAAGCAGAAGTTTTTGCGATTAAACTTACAGCTTGGCTGAGGGCTGGCTCGTTTGCGGGCATGGCGCGGTGTGGACACCCTTCGGGGCAGGGCCCCCTGGTGAAGTTTTCTTCCCTTGTCTGGGCACCTCCATCTCCAAGTCTTCGGAGGCGGCCCTCTTCTTCCCGTGGGGGGAGGAGACCCTAGATTCCCCTCCTCGACTATCCTCCTTCATGGAGGTAGTAATTCCCTCGGTTTGGATGTGCAATGTGTGAAGCTCTGCTTCTCTGTTCTTCCCTTTGTCTTTCCCCGAGGGCACTTGACTTAGCACACGACTAAGCATCTTGGCTATGGCAGGGCTAGGCGAGCCTTCGGGAAGGGGCGCCAGACACCTAATTCTCTCCGCCTTGTTGAGCCATTCCTGGCCGCGGATGGTTTTTAGAATAATGTTATGATAAATATAAACGAAGTGTTCGGTTTTTGGGTTACTTACTCGGGTATCTGGGCATTTGCATCTCAGGCCCGCATCCTCGGTGGTGTCCGGACACTATACTTATGGTCCGAAGAATAACTTACACATCCCTTCGAGCATCATGCCGAAGAAGTGCAGAATAATCCGCGGACCTTCCGGATTGAACTCCCACATCCGGAGTGGCCTGCATTTGCACGGCAACATCCATCGGACTAGCATTACCTGAATTACGCTGACAAGGCTAATGTCCCTCTCAAGAAGATCCCGGATGCGGCTCTGCAATATTGGTACATCATTAGCAGGCCCCCAATCCAGGCCTACATTGGCCCATGACACCAGTTGAGGCGGAGGGCCCGAACAAAAGTCGGGAGCACCCACCCACTTTGTGCCTCTGGGAGCCGTGACGTAAAACCACCTCCGCTGCCATAGATCGGAAGCCTCTGGGAAGAAGCCCTCTGGCCATGGGGCATCAGCGTTCCTGCTTATTACGGCACCTCCGCACTCCACGTGTCGCCCCTCAATCATCTTCGGATTCACATTGAAGGTCTTGAGCCATAAGCCGAAGTGCGGGGTGATGTGGAGGAAGGCTTCGCACACAACGATGAACGACGAGATGTGAAGGATGGCGTCCGGAGCTAGATCATGGAAATCTAGTCCATAATAGAACATGAGACCTCTCAAAAAGGGATCAAGGGTGAAGCCTAAGCCGCGGAGGAAGTGAGAAACGAATATGACGCTCTCGTTGGGCTCGGGAGTAGGGATGACCTGCCCTGGAGCAGGAAGCCTGTGCTTGATATCGGCGGTCAGGTATCTGACCTACCTAAGCTTCGCGATGTCCTCCTCTGTGACGGAGGAGGCCATCCACCGGCCTTGAAGGTTGGATCCGGACATGATTGAAGGTCCTAAGTGCTTAAGCTTGGGCTACGGGTGTTGGAACTTGAGATGCGGAAAGGCGCAAGCATTGTAGAAACGAGGGATAGGCCTCGGCCCCTCTATAAAGGGGGTGAATATCAAGCGTCCTCAGCGTAACCGCTTGGGACTTACCTAAAAACACGGAGTCATACCAACATGCATCGTGGGGTTGCACGTGCTCGTATTGATGGAGGATCCCGCGATAAGAGGAACACGATCTCTACTTTGGCAAGGCGTGCCAATAAAGCCGCCTCGCAACGCGTGTCAAGGCAGGCCGAGAAAACCGATTCGTATAGAGACAGGCCACGATGTAAGGGCTCCCTGCAAAAAAAATATTATCAACAGATCAGATTTGTGAAGTGTTATGCCCTCTACGATGGTGTGCGGAAATTATGTCACGACCGGTTTTCTGGGTATTAATTTCCAGGAAATGGTCGTTGTGCTCACCAGCCCCAGGATTACTGTTAGCTGATGAGACACCGACTTGATACAGAATCTCCAAGCAAAATACAAAATATGTAGTAGAAGACCATTCTGGCCTGGAGTACAACAAATGGTTTCTAGTGGTTGATGGCGGAAGCGGTTTGTGGATCATCAGTGTCTATGGAACTCCATTTCCCACAAGAACAGCTGACCAGGTTAACTCCTATCTTTGCGAGGCTTCTATCACCATTGCTTAGTTTCTGGGGCTATCGTCGCAACGCTCCTCTCCAAGCAAGAAATATGGCCAAGACAATAGCCAGGAACAAGCCAGTGAGTACTTTGAATGTACTCGCAAACATTATGAACACTGGGATAATATAAATGATAATCATGCACTGAAATATTCTATGATCACATCGTCAGTCATAAATAAAATTATTTTTTGCATGCAAGCGGGTTATTTATATGCAACATGAATATGTAATTAATAAGCATGCCACAGTCAGGCGTCTGTGCGACACCACATAATGGGCTTATAAAGTATATAATTAATAAGCATGCCACAGTCAGGCGTCTCAGCGACACCACATAAAGGGCTTATAAAGTAAATAAATAATAAGCAATGCCACAGTCGGGCGTCTCGGCGACACCACATAAAGGGCTTATAAAGTAAATAAATAACAAGCAATGCCACAGTCAGGCGTCTCAGCGACACCACATAAAGGGCTTATAAAGTAAATAAATAACAAGCAATGCCACAGTCGGGCGTCTCAGCGACACCACATAAAGGGCTTATAAAGTAAATAAATAACAAGCAATGCCACAGTCGGACGTCTCAGCGACACCACATAAAGGGCTTATAAAGTAATAATCACAATGACTATCTAGGAGGTAGAACCGTCCCAGGGATACTCAATAATATAATGGTTAGTCCATAATAATAATAATCATAATCATCATAATCAACACAAGTCACAAGCCATGATCCATGTTCTGATTAAACAAATTCTCCTCCGTAGACCGACACTAAGACCGACACTTGAACCATCCCAGACTGTAGTCCTTAACCATGGACACGGCTATTCGAATAGATTTAATATCTGCAGAGGGTGTACTCTTTACCCACGAGTAACGGATTTCTTTAGTCCATCGGGACTAATTCCATCTACGGTCTTTTAATTGAAAACACTCCTGACTTGCACACACCAGCTTAACTTACCGGTGTCTGGAATCACCCACGACACCTGTCAAGAAAAACTTTAAGTGGGGAGGCTACAACCTCGCGTAGCATGGGATCAAATTTATATCGCGCGCTCTAAGGGGTGCCCCCCTCTCGGTCCCAACCGGAAACACCCATGCCCCCAGACTAGGTGGCCTGCCTAACGGCTACAACCGGTATCTACCACCATGGACTCTCTGTACGGTGTGTGCTTGAAAGGGGTTGACGACTTACTGAACCGTACCCTACCTGTTGTAGGGACAAGTGGTAGTACAAAACAAGTATGGGGGTTACTGGAACAAGACTCGATCTACGGTCGACTCAGGAGGTTTATGAATTCCCTGCATGATATGTGTAACCAATATATATTCCAACCAACAAAATCACCACTCATTATTCCTCACCATGTCATACCGGACATAACCGTCCCGACGGAGACCGGAGACAAGCCCATGCCTACCCAAGATAGAGGCTTTCCCGGGTTTCTTTCCTGCATGCATGCAAGGCATTCGAGGGTGAATATCATCACAAGTATACCTGTTTCCAACAGCAAGGAAATCTCCAATATGCATTTATGCAAATGATCGCGTCCCCACATGAAATAACGAGTTCTCCGAAATAAGGTGGTGTTATAATCTTGTCAACCAACACATCAAAAATATTATGCCAGGGTTCAGGATGCTTGCCTTCAAGGTGTGGAAAGGCAGGGTGCACTCCAAAACTTTTTAAAGTTTGCTTCTCTCTCTCCAAAGTCCTATTTAAAAATATTTTTGAATCAATATATATTTTCAAAAATAGTACCAAAAAGTTGACTGATTTTTTTTGAAATAAATCGTTTAATAAACAAGACAATATTCGAGAGAGGTAGGAAAAATAATCAATCCATTTGGAGTTATATTTAAAAAGTTATAGCCAGTCAAAGATTTGGTCAAAATTTTTTTTTTTAAATAAAACAGAAAAGAAAACGTTTCAAAACGAAATACGCTTTCGTAGGAGGGGAGACATACTGGGGGGTTTCGCGCTTCCACTTAAAACGCGTGGAGGCGGGCTGGGTCACTAACAGTGGGTCCTGGGGGCCCACTGGTCAGGTTTGACCAGTCGACGCGCCTCTTCTCCCTCCTCTGTCCGAGCGGGGCAGGGCTCCGGCGATGCTCACCGGCGAACGGCGGCACCGTTCGAGAAACCGAGGCCATCAGCGGGCTCAGGGGGTCGAGGTGGTTACTCCGGTGGTCATTACGGTCCCTGGGCTGGACGGAGCTGCCGGCGGCGAGCTCCGCAGCGGACGGTGGTCTTCGAGCAGAGTGGGTTTTCGCCTGCGGTGAGTCCTGATCAAAATAGAGTAGGGGGATGGAGTCACGAGAGGGAGAGGGAGCTCCTGGTGAAGAGAGTGGAGAGGGGGAGGCCCTGGTGGCGTCGGAATGGCCGGGACAGTGGCGGCGGCTGCGGTTGCCGGAGATGGGGAAGAAGACCTCCCCTGGTCGATTGGCTGCCACGGGGGGAACTAGGGGAGTGATTTGAGGCTGCC
This sequence comes from Triticum dicoccoides, assembly GCF_002162155.2. Lineage (NCBI taxonomy): Eukaryota > Viridiplantae > Streptophyta > Magnoliopsida > Poales > Poaceae > Triticum > Triticum dicoccoides. The sequence goes on from NC_041393.1 coordinate 132,673,514, forward strand.
TAGGGTACGGGACATGCTCGGGGGCCTCTTATATAGCATGGCCATGTCGGTTCGCGGTGGCCGCGGATAGGATCACCGGCGAACCGCCTCTCTGTTACTGCAGGAGGACGTGGCGGCGACGAGCGCTAGAGGACGCGCTTGTGGATGAGTCTGAGCTGCCCCAGGGGCAGGTGGCGAGCGGGAGAGGCTCGGGCGGCGCCGACCTGAGCAAGGGCTGTCGGGCAGCCATGGCGGCTAGCTCCTAGCTTGTCGGAGACGTGGCGAGGGGCTGCTTGGCATGTTCTGGTGAGAGGGAGAGTGTGTGGCGCAGCTCTGCAGTGTGGGCAAAACCAGGGGCGCCACGCGGCGGCTCGGGCGCGGCACGTGCAAAACGCGTGCTCTGCTCGCGCCCAGAGCACGCACGGGATGTGCTCAACGAAATGCCAGGGCATGCTAGAGGTCTCGGGTGAGGTTGGGGTTTAATAGACCTAGGTTAAAGTCATCTAGAGGCTTAGTGGATAGGTTAGTTTTCCCAGAGGTGCAAGGTCACAATGCAATGACAAAAGTCATGTCAAAGTTGTTCATGCACTCAAGGTGTTTGACAAAATGCCATAGGCACCTAGGAAGTTCTTGGAGTGGTCAAATCTTCCAGAGTGGGGTCTCTTTAGATGGATGAGAGGGTGGTAAGGTCATTAGGGAAAAAGAAGAAACTTGCTAGTGCAAGTTTTGCAAATCTTCGGTTCTGGACAGAAGGTAAAAGGCGTCAATGCATGGACCAAAATTCTCTCAATGGGTCCAATCTCCTGGACTTAAGGGTTTGGTAAGGTGTGCCACAAGTAGGAGAAAGCTCATGGGTAGAGGAGCAAGTTAGAAGATGGTTGCAGTACAAATTACCAAGTTGCACCAGAATGGAAATGAGGTTGATTCACTCAAATTTTTCAAAGAACATAGCTGGGTTTTTGCATAAAGTTGAATAATATGCTCCTACTGACATCCCAAAAATTTTGGTAGAAGTTTTAAAGAAATGTATAAATATGTTGTAGTGCAAAACTGCCCACTGGACCAGATTTGAAAATTAGGTGTAGAACTCAAAATATCCAAAGATTGAAATATATTTTTGCATACAAATGTTTTACAAACATCACATGACATCTCCAAATTTTGGTGGGATTTTTTAATGAATTTATAAAAGGGTTGCAGTGCAAATGGGACCCTAAACTTATGAAAAACCAATCTAGAGAAATAAAGCTCAAGGAAAAAATAATTATATAAATAATCCTACTGATAAAAGAATTGTTTTATTTGAGAGGGTAAGAGAGTCCGATAAAATTGGGAAGTTTTTCACTTGAGGTAAAAACTCCATAAAAATAAAGGGAAGAATGGTTCTGAAATCAAAAGAAAATCCAGAAAACAAAAGTTTGAGTTCCTGGCAAAATTTTAATTAATAAAACAAGGTTAAAATTTTTGGGGTGTTACAACACTACCCCCCTTAAGAAAAAAATCTCGTCCTCGAGATTTGTTAGGAGTTGTTTTGAAAAACAAATACTCCACAGTTACGTGTTTTTGCAAGCAGGGTATGTGTTCGAGCGGTTGTGAGTCTGCTGCCGTGGTGCTGTGTGAAGTAAAATAATCCACGTCGTGAGAAGGTGTACGATGCAGCAACTCAGGGAAAAGAATTCTCACTCCAGGATTTTTCGTGAGAGAAAACAGTAATATATTAGAGTCAAACCGCAACAGAACTACTCACATTAATAGAAACTAAATGATTTACTCGCCGCGCAACTCGGGGTACCACGCATAAGCTACAACACATAAATAAATGTTGCAGTAATAAACACAGCAGTGACATCTAAAATGGAAACAGTAACAGGACGGGGTCCCGAGAAAACGTCTCTGGTACTGGGACACACTCCTCTTCTATCGGGGAAAGTGGATTGACCAGTCGATGAATGCGTCTCTCCTGTTCGGGCCTCAGTGGTCTACCGATGGCGATCTGAGGATTCAAATCCACGAGGCTCTAGAGATAACCCATCACACGTTGGGTTAAATGCTCTTGAGAGATGAAGTACTGGACAAGGTTGGCCAGTACTGGGTCTCTCTCAATTCGTACACCGGGAAAGGATGTTACTTCTCCGGGTGCTGCACGGCTCGAAAAGTAATAATACCCTCGTTCGCTGGCATTGGGTACCGTGAATCGAAGGCGAGCAAGCGCTTCGTACGCAGCAGCTTCTATGGCCATATGTGGGGTTGGCATAGATTTCCCCACGAAGGAGACCTCCGTTGGGTCTTGGTTTGAGTTTACGGGAGGGATGTGTACTGCTGCCCAATATTTCGAGGTGGAACGGGTGATTCTCGATTTGAACAGCTCGTACTGGGGTGGCTGAGTAGAGCCCATGGTACTGCAGGTAAAATCCCACAATATTTTGACAAAACTACCCGGGGTTGCATCTGGGGTTCTCAGATAAATACTAGGGCTCGGCATGGCAAGAAATGGTGCACAAGGTGAGGAGTGCTTGGCAAGGTCACGAGGTGGCCTTTTTATAGTACTGGAGCGGGGTCATTTTACCGTGATGAAAGGTAATGAATTTGCCCGTTCAGCTCCAAGGGTCGGGGTCAAAGCCACATATACACATATCTCACAAGAGTGACATGGTACTATGGGTGTCGTCAGGGTTGGTTTTGGTAGCTGTGCCCAGAATAAAAAAAATGCAACTGCAGGCTGACATATTTATGCAAGGTTGCTATTAAAACAGAGGCACAATAACAGGCTGCGTTTATTTACAAGGTCACACGATTACAATGCGAGGATACACTGGGACTCGGCACTACTCGGGTGACTTAGTCTACCTCGTTTATATCCAAGCGGGCGTGCCTTGTGGATGTCAAGTTTTCTCCTCGGGTCTCACTGTTAGGATTAGCTAGAGGAGGTTGAGGGGCTGCAGGGTCGGGGTAGCGATGATGACCATCGCGGTGGTTGTTGGCCACAATCCCGTTTGAGCGTGCTCCCAAAAGGCGATGAAGCACTTCTGGGGTCGTCAAAGCACCTTGGCTGAAGGCTGGGGAGGACCTCAGGGACTCGATCGGGTGTCCGAACAGCATGACTGGGTTGTCGGCATTGGGCTCGCTCTCTCCTCTCGCCGGGGCTCGGCGGACCAGCTCTCCACGAGTTGCGATCAGATCAATGGTGATTTGATCGAACAGTTCCTCTAGTGCACCTACATAGTGCACTAGGTGCAACAGTGTAGGATATGTCTTGTGATCTCCGTTGGCAACCTAGGGTGGTCTACCATACCCTTCACGTCTGGGGTAGTAGTAGAACGAGCGACAGTTAACTCTGGGCGACAAGTGCTGGAGTTGAACAATAGCCTCTCGAGCAGCTAGCTGGATGGCTTGTGGCTCAAAGGAAGTTGTCCTTCCGGTGAACCTGTAGGGGCGTTCTGGCGACAGACCCCTTCCGTAGATGTGCACAGTGGCCCAGAATTGACGACTCTCGCTGCTCATGGATCCTTGGTACACAACATATTCTGGGGGCTCTTCTAACGCATAGGCACGACGGGTGAGGTTTGCGAGTACGGTCACAAAACCTCCAAGGTTGGTTGTTGTGGTCTCATTATGCACTACGGGGCCAGGCATTATGGCTCGGTTTTGGGTAGAGGCTGTGATGTGCTGGTGTTGAGGCGAGCGTGCCCTTTTTATAGAAAAAGGGGTCGAAGCCTTCCTTCGCACGCTTGCGAATGAGACATCTTGGGTGCTGGTCACTGGTGCGTGATCGACAGGCTAGGATGATAGGTTGGGCACCGACTGCCAAAGTGTCGGGGTCACTGTGTGGCTATCTTGCACGAGAAGCTTGGCTGGGGTTTGGTTAAGGTCTGGTGGGTTGGTTTGCCTAAGTTTTCCGACCTGGCTAAGGTAAGATTAGCCAATGGTCAGCCTGGCTCTGATACCAAGTTTGTCACGACCGGTTTTCCGGGTATTAATTTCCAGGAAATGGCCGTTGTGCTCACCAGCCCCAGGATTACTGTTAGCTGATCAGACACCGAATTGATACAGAATTTCTAAGCAAAATACAAAATATGTAGTACAAGACCATTCTGGCCTGGAGTATAACAAATGGTTTCTAGTGGTTGATGGCGGAAGCGGTTTGTGGATCATTAGTGTCTATGGAACTCCATTTCCCACAGGAACAGCTGACCAGGTTAACTCCTATCTTCGCGAGGCTGCTATCACCGTTGCTTAGTTTCCGGGGCTGTCGTCGCAACGCTCCTCTTCAAGCAAGAAATCTGGCCAAGACAATAGCCAGGGACAAGCCAGTGAGTACTTTGAATGTACTCGCAAACATTATGAACACTGGGATAATATAAATGATAATCATGCACTGAAATATTCTATGATCACATCGTCAGTCATAAATAAAATTCTTTTATGCATGCAAGCAGGTTATTTATATGCAACAAGAATATGTAATCATGGACTGGAAATAAAATGCCACAGTTGGGCGTCTGTGCGACACCACATAATGGGCTTATAAAGTATATAATTAATAAGCATGCCACAGTCGGGCGTCTCAGCGACACCACATAAAGGGCTTATAAAGTAAATAAATAACAAGAAATGCCACAATCGGGCGTCTCAGCGACTCCACATAAAGGGCTTATAAAGTAAATAAATAACAAGCAATGCCACAGTCGGGCGTCTCAGCGACACCACATAAAGGGCTTATAAAGTAAATAAATAACAAGCAATGCCACAGTCGGGCATCTCAGCGACACCACATAAAGGGCTTATAAAGTAAATAAATAACAAGCAATGCCATAGTCGGGCGTCTCAGCGACACCACATAAAGGGCTTACAAAGTAATAATCACAATGACTATCCAGGAGGTAGAACCGTCCCAGGGATACTCAATAATATAATGGGTTAGTACATAATAATAATAATCATAATCATCATAATCAGCACAAGTCACAAGCCATGACCCATGTTCTGATTAAACAAATTCTCCTCCGTAGACCGACACTAAGACCGACACTTGACCCATCCCAGACTGTAGTGCTTAACCATGGACACGGCTATTCGAATAGATTTAATCTCTGCAGAGGGTGTACTCTTCACCCACGAGTAACGGATATGTTTAGTCCATCAGGACTAATTCCGTCTACGGTCTTTTAGTTGAGAACACTCCTGACTTGCACACACCAGCTTAACTTACCGGTGTCTGGAATCACCCACGACACCTGTCAAGCAAAACTTTAAGTGGGGAGGCTACAACCTCGCGTAGCATGGGATCAAATTTATATCGCGCGCTCTAAGGGGTGCCCCCCTCTCGGTACCAACCGGAAACACCCATGCCCCCGGACCAGGTAGCCTGGTATCTTCCACCATGGCCTCTCTGTACGGTGTGTGCTTGAAAGGGGTTGATGACTTACTGAACCGTACCCTACCTGTTGTAGGGACAAGTGGTAGTACGAAACAAGTATGGGGGTTACTGGAACAAGACTCGATCTACGGTCGACTCAGGAGATTTATGAATTCCCTGCATGATATGTGTAACCAATATGTATTCCAACCAACAAAATCACCACTCGTTATTCTTCACCATGTCATACCGGACATAACCGTCCCGACGGAGACCGAAGACAAGCCCATGCCTACCCAAGACAGAGGCTTTCCCGGGTTTCTTTCCGACATGCATGCAAGGCATTCGAGGGTGAATATCATCACAAGTATATCTGTTTCCAACAGCAAGGAAATCAACAATATACATTTATGCAAATGATCGTGTCACCACATAAAATAACGAGTTCTCCGAAATAAGGTGGTGTTATAATCGTGTAAACCAACACATCAAAAATATTATGCCAGGGTTCAGGATGCTTGCCTTCAAGGTGTGGAAAGGCAGGGTGCACTCCAAAACTTTTGAAAGTTTGCTTCTCTCTCTCCAAAGTCCTATTTAAAAATATTTTTGAATCAATATATAGTTTCAAAAACAGTACCAAAAAGTTGTCTGAATTATTTGAAATAAATCTTAAAATGAAGTAGACAATATTTGAGAGAGGTAGGAAAAAGAATCAATCCATTTGGAGTTATATTTAAAAAGTTGTAGCCAGTCAAATATATGGTCAAAATTTGTTTTTAAAATAAAACAGAAAAGAAAACGTTTCAAAATGAAATACGCTTTCATAGCAGGGGAGACGTACTGGGGGGTTTTGTGCTTCCACTTAAAACGCGTGGAGGTAGGCTGGGTCACTGACAGTGGGACCTGGGGGCCCACTGGTCAGGTTTGACCAGTCGCCGCGCCTCTTCTCCCTCCTCTGTCCGAGCGGGGCGGGGCTCCAGTGATGCTCACCGGCAAACGGCGGCACCGTTCGAGAAACCGAGGCCATCAGCGGACTCAGGGGGTCGAGGTGGTTACTCCGGTGGTCGTTACGGTCCCTGGGGTGGATGGAGCTGCCGGCAGCGAGCTCCGCAGCGGACGGTGGTCGTCGGGCAGAGTGGGTTTTCGCCTGCGGCAAGTCCTGATCAAAATTGAGTAGGGGGATGGACTCACGAGAGGGAGAGGGAGCTCCTGGTGAAGAGAGTGGAGAGGGGGAGGCCCTGGTGGCGTCGGAATGGCCGGGATAGTGGTGGCGGCTGCGGTTGCCGGAGATGGGGAAGAAGACCTCCCCGGGTCGATTGGCTGCCACGGGGGGAACTAGGGGAGTGATTTGAGGCTGCCTAGGGTACGGGACGCACTCGGGGGCCTCTTATATAGCGTGGCCATGTCGGTTCGCGGCGGCCACGGATAGGATCGCCGGCGAACCGCCTCTCTGTTCGTGGAGGAGGACGTGGCGGCGATGAGCACTAGAGGACGCGCTTGTGGATGAGTCTGAGCTGCCCCGGGGGCAGGTGGCGAGCGGGAGAGGCTCGGGCGGCGCCGACCTGAGCAGGGGCTGTCAGGCGGCCGTGGCGGCTAGCTCCTGGCTTGTCGGAGACGTGGCGAGGGGCTGCTTGGCGTGTTCTGATGAGAGGGAGAGTGTGTGGCGCGGCTCTGCAGTGTGGGCAAAACCAGGGGTGCGACGCGGCGGCCCGGGCGCGGCACGTGCAAAACGCGTGCTCTGCTCGCGCCTAGAGCACGCACGGGACGTGCTCGACGAAATGCCAGGGCATGCTAGAGGTCTCGGGTGAGGTTGGGGTTTAACAAACCTAGGTTAAAGTCATCTAGAGGCTTAGCGGACAGGTTAGTTTTCCAAGAGGTGCAAGGTCACAGTGCAATGACAAAAGTCATGTCAAAGCTGTTCATGCACTCAAGGTGTTTGACAAAATGCCATAGGCACCTAGGTAGTTCTTGGAGTGGTCAAATCTTCCAGAGTGGGGTCTCTTTAGATGGATGAGAGGGTGGTAAGGTCATTAGGGAAAAAGAAGAAACTTTCTAGTGCAAGTTTTGCAAATCTTAGGTTCTGGACAGAAGGTAAAAGGCATCAATGCATGGACCAAAAATCTCTCAATGGGTTCAATCTCCTGGACTTAAGGGTTTGGTAAGGTGTGCTACAAGTAGGAGAAAGCTCATGGGTAGAGGAGCAAGTTAGAAGATGGTTGCAGTACAAATTACCAAGTTGCACCAGAATGGAAATGAGGTTGATTCACTCAAATTTTCAAAGAATATAGTTGGGTTTTTGCATAAAGTTGAATAATATGCTCCTACTGACATCCCAAAAATTTTGGTAGAAGTTTTAAAGAAATATATAAATAGGTTGTAGTGCAAAACTGCCCACTGGACCAGATTTGAAAATTAGGTGTAGAACTCAAAATATCCAAAGATTGAAATATATTTTTGCATAAAAATGTTTTAAAAACATCACATGACATCTCCAAATTTTGGTGGGATTTTTGAATGAATTTATAAAAGGGTTGCAGTGCAAATAGGACCCTAAACTTATGAAAACCCAATCTAGAGAAATAAAGCTCAGGGAAAAAATAATTATATAAATAATCCTACTGATAAAAGAATTGTTTTATTTGAGAGGGTAAGAGAGTCCAATAAAATTGGGAAGTTTTTCACTTGAGGTAAAAACTCCATAAAAATAAAGGGAAGAATGGTTCTGAAATCAAAAGAAAATCCAGAAAACAAAAGTTTAAGTTCGTGGCAAAATTTTAATTAATAAAACAAGGTTAAAATTTTTGGGGTGTTACAAATTATCTCACAGAGCCGGACGCAATCCTTAAATCTTATTTGGAGTATTCGAAGATGGAACCCACCTTGCAATGCTGAAGACAAACTGCTTGCCGGACTCATCGTCATTGAAGCCTGGTTCAGGGGCTACTGAGGGAGTCCTGGATTAGGGGGTATCCGGACAGCCGGACTATATACTTTGGCTGGACTGTTGGACCGTGAAGATACAAGACTCAAGACTTCGTTCCGTGTCCGGATGGGACTCTCCTTTGCGTGGAAGACAAGCTTGGCAATCCGGATATTAGATCTCCTTCTTTGTAACCGACTCTGTGTAAACCCTAGCCCCCTCCGGTGTCTATATAAACCGGAGGGTTTAGTCCGTGGTAGGACAATCATAATCATCATAGGCTAGCTTCTAGGGTTTGGCCTCTACGATATCGTGGTAGATCAACTCTTGTAATACTCATATCATCAAGATCAATCAAGTATGAAGTAGGGTTTTACCTCCATCAAGAGGGCCTAAACCTGGGTAAAACATCGTGTCCCTTGCCTCCTGTTACCATTAGCCTTAGACACACAGACCGGGACCCCCTACCCGAGATTCGCCAGTTTTGACACCGACACCCGCTTCTGACCGCCCTGGCCCTCCAAAAGTTCCTTTGTCGTGCGCTGCCTACGTTGGGTCACTAACATGCAGGCCATATACCCAAAGAGCCCACACGTCAGTGGAAGAATGGCACTATGTCCTACGTCAGAGTCGAGGGCGCCACTCGCTGCATGCCCGGCTGAACACGCCTCCTTGCCGCATTCAAACGCCTCCATGAAACCCGCCCGTGTGGAAGCCAAGAAACCCACTCTGGACACACGTCCGTTCATGACCAGGCCGGCATTAAACGCAACGCCGGCCGAGCTCCTCCCGTCCACCGTCTATTTACTCTCCTATTTAAACGAGGCCAAGAATCGCACACCTCCGCCGCTCCCCTCTCTCCTTCTTCACCATTTTGTTCACTCTTACAATGGCTTACGAAGAGTAATTATCCCGCATCCAAGCCGGTTGGGTGGCCCGCTAAGCCCGCCGGATAGGAGCTATGTAGCTTGTTGATCCACCTCCCTCCCCTTGCCCGACGGAGCCAGTTGCCGCCCCAAGCCGGCGCGCAGTTCAGCAACTCGCTGCTCTAGGCCAGCTCAACGAGGAGCGACGCACGGGCGTCGTGCTACCGTCCATGCCGCCGCCTCGTACCGCGCCTCCCGTGTATGCGACCGCGTATCCCGTTTCTGTGGCCGAGACTCCCATGCCGGCGGCCGCGCCATGCAAGCAGCGATAGAAGCCGGGTGTGCGGAGAGCGACGAGTCGGTGGCCAGTGCCTCCGCGTCTGCTGCCATCATCGAGGAGAACTAGGACATGAGAGGCTGCTACCGCTTGGGTCCCATGAAGGCCACCGCGGAGGCGACGCCGGCGTACATAGTATGTGTCTTGCCGGATCCTATTGTTGCGAGGACCTTTGTCGACCCTGCATGGGATCCACGGAAGTGGAGAAGCCCCCTTCCACCATCATCTTGGGCATCAGCCAACAATATCAGTTTGGTAGTGGGGAAGCGAGCCGTCCTTTGCGCTGAAGCGTATACCTCTGGGGCTCCCGACAGTCCGATGATCATGCTGCCGGACATGAGGAACACAAATGGATCGGCGGGCGACCATTTAGGCCAGGTATTATATACTTGTGCTGTCCAGAACTAGCACCGCGCAATTCATTCGAATTTAATGAAATCCGTCATATTTGTATGAAAATCTGGTATTTTACATGATTTCCATCATTGTTTATATGAAATATCACCGTCTTTGCATGAATTTCGTCCGGTTGGTTGAGTTGATGTCATAATGTGTGCAGCTACGGTTGGATGGCGTAATTTGCGGGTCGCCGATCGATCTGCAGCCGGCTCAGGCGGCATGGTGGGACAAAAAAACACAGCTCGTGCGAGCTCGTCTCCAACGTGTGCGCTGATGCATGAGCACCCGAGCCATTCCTCGTTCATCGGTGGCAAAGGCACCGGTGGACAAAAGGGTCACGAATATTTAGGCGGGCAAGATCCAAACAGCCCCTCCCAACAGATTCAAATCCCTCATTCGCCGTGAAATTTTGCCATGTGTTGTTTTCATGGACTACAAGATGCCCGTGCATTGCACGGAAGATCAATATGCATTTTTGACAAAACACCTGTTGTGATTGACCCATGCAGGAGTAATCCCATGTGTAAAAACTAATTAATGATATCTCGAGAATTTTATCGGAAAAATGGTATCTCGAGAATTTTATCGGAAAAATGGTATCTCGAGAAAGATGAGAGATAAGGTGAGGAGGAGTGGGGCATGGTGGTGACTGGTGGTCGGACTAGGCAGAGGCATGGGGATGGACGACACATTATGTCTAGGTTTGTATCTCTCTCTCACACACACCCACGTAGGTGGGGGACGTGCACGAAGAGAAGAGGTGCATGCACGGCACACGTACTCCCATCTTTTTCCCAACCACACCCGTGCGGGTACACGGTGGAGCTCATTTCTGTACGAAAGGGCAGCCCACGTGGTAATTTGACACGCGTACTGGTTGTCCACTTGATGGAGCATCGTCTACCACGGGTGAACAAACAAATTGCGACTTGACGTGTTATGTTAAAAAAGAGGCAAACCATGTGGGGCCTACCTTAGAGGCAAGTCTCTATACATTGGAGTACTTTTGATGTGTCCCGTCAACTTGCAGAACAAGGAGAAGCCTGCTTAGTACGATGTCTCCCCCGCCCACGAGTGCGGTGGCTCGCAGGATGAGGTGAATCTTGCTTACTAATACACCTTACGCCCGCTCCCTCGCCCACGCGTGCGGTGTCTCGCAGGACGAGGAGAAAAATTTACTACTCCCTCCGTTTACTCCTCGTCCCTACCTTGGTTAGTGAGATTATCATATTGTTTGGAATATATGTCCTTTAGTACTCCCTCCATTTACTTATACAAGGCCACTATAAAAAATACATTTTGCATCTATACAAGGCCACAAATAGTAATCGGGACAAAAGTTACTACTCCCTCCTTTCTAGTTTATGACTCAATTTCAAAATCTCTCCAACCAAGGTAGACGGTGAGTGGTGGAATTAATTTCATAGTTTGCACAAGTAATTAGTATGCTCGTTTTTATCAAGAAGTTATGTTTACCGAGGCATTCATTAGAATGAATGCATGCATGACCACTAAATTTCCATGAACTTCTACATGCAATGGTGAGTTTTCTCTTGACACTACTTGCATCGGGTAATTTAACGCACCTCAAAATCCAACATGTGATGGTACTACTACTAGTAGTAGAATTGAGACTTATAAAATGAAAAACAAATTTTTTTAGCTGAACCCTATAAACCGTAAAGGTGGGACTAGTAAGTAGTACTACCTCCATAGTGGGTGCGTACTCCGTAAAATCAGATTTTCCCAAAACTAAGTCGCTCAACCTTTATTTGCTTGTTTCCCTTCCCGCCTCCTTGCCTCAAATATACTATGCCAGACTCCCCTACCTGGCGCGTGGGAAAAGACCCGCCCTCGCCTTTTTTAGTCTGGGTTTGTATCGATGAATCATGCGAAGCAGCAAAAACAAAGTCGTGTCTTCTACTCCTCCGTCAAAACTCGCTTTCATGAATTCTGTACTTCCTCTCGCCGACATGTGGTACATATAGCAACCGGTCGACGTATCATGCACCAAATAACAGCGCAGAACAGCAGGGGGGACGCACCCCAGTGGTACCGCCCCATTAGTAGTAAAGAGCAATGAGACGTCAAATCACAATGCCGCACCTTCCCAGATGGACGAAGCAACCATTATTTCACACTTTCCTTCACCATCATGTCCTTCAAGAAAACCACGTAGTATTGCTTCTGCCATTGTTCTCCCTCAAGAGAGACACGCGCATCGCCTTGGTACATCATGAAACGTGGGACCGCATGACAGGCCATGCTCCGCCGCCCGTCGCTCTGTAAAATCACCTCATTTTTACTACTTCCTCCGTATCGGTTTACAGGGCATGCACGTCGTTCTAGGTTGAGAATTTAACTGGCTATATATGTGATGAACAGTATATGTTTAGAAACTACATCTGCTTAAGAATCCAATGATATACTTTTTGTGACATAGTAACTCATATTTAGTTAGTCAAATGGATGACCTAGAACTACGTGCACACCTATAAACCGAGACGGAGAGGGTACTACAGTACGTATCTTTTTAGATCAATATAGTCCGGATTCACCAAGGAGCAAAACCAAGTGGTAGGCTGCCCCTGTCATGTTGGCGTAGCAAATCAAGCAGGGTCAGTCCGCACACGAAATGGCGACACACTTAATAGGACCCCTTTCGCCGACATGTGGCTAATCCACCATCTTGTTCCACGTGCGATGCACCAAATTACAGTTCAGAGCAGCGGTTGACTTGGAGGCACCCCGGTCGTAGCACCACAGTAGTAGTAAATGAGCGGTGTGGGGTCAAATCACAAAGCCGCACCTTTCCCGCATTAAGCTGGACGGACGAAGCAACCATCATTTCACTCTAGGGCGCAAGAGCATAAAGAAAAGAGAAAACCAATGATGCGTGCGGCAGCTATCTAGGGCACCCTAGGGTAGGGGCCTCCACTATAAATCCTTTTTTTAAAGCGCCTCCACTACAAATCCGTTTCTCCCTCGTCATCTTGAAGAAAACCGATGATGTGTGCGGCGATAGGGTTTGTAGGAGTACTACGGCGTGCGAGGCCACGTCATAGTAAACGCGAGAGGGATTGAGTTCAAGTTGATGCCTTAATATGTGTGGGCCACTTGGTTTTACGGGAACAAGGGAGTATTTTGGGTTCGGGGACCAGTGGAGATATACGTACAAAAAATTGTGGACGTAGGTTCGACCGAAAGGCAATGATGCATGGGCCCTGCATTTTGGATATACCCGCGGCTGCATGAAATTTGCTACTCTACTCAAAACTAGTAAGGTACACATGCATTGAACGCATGAGATTTGGAAACCAAATTATGAATAAATACACACTATATCATGTAAAGCTTTGAGTCATATATGCATGATGTAGATGTTCGTTTAGTTCTTATAGTTCATCTCATTCAAAATCAATTATTTTTATAAAAATGTTAAGATTCATGGGGTTGTGCATTGTAAAGCATAAAGTAAAAAAACAAATAATGGCAATTCATTTAGAGAAAAAAAAAGTTTGGGCAATTATGATACAGAAGATTCTAGAACAAAGGAGAAGTGCTTGTGTTTTAAGGTTTGGGCATTATGCTTAAGTTCAAACATGGAGTCTTCTAAATTGTACATGTGGCAGAATCTGGTGGAATGTTGATGATATCCAATGGCTAGTAGTGCTCGGATTTGCCATCTCTGCACTGTCGGATTAGCTTCATCCAGCGACCATCTTTCAAAGTTATTCGCACAGTATATAGGGGTATAGATAATGCATAAAAGTTCCTCCAAAAACATCTATAACTAAAGAGAAAAAATCAATTGCAGTTAAAAGAATGACAATTCTAACAAAAATGTTAATGTGAACTACATATGTGTGCACGTGACCATCACATATATTGTAAATACAAAATTTAATGCAAGAAATAACTTGTGAGTAACATGCACGAATTGATGATGTGGTGCTTGCATGCATAGAGTACAAAAAAATGTGATATATGAAGGAAATATGCCCTAGAGGCAATAATAAAGTTATTATTTATTTCATTATTTCATGATAAATGTTTATTATTCATGCTAGAATTGTACATGTGTGAATACATAGACAAAACATAGTGTCCCTAGTATGCCTCTACTTGACTAGCTCGTTAATCAAAGATGATTATGTTTCCTAACTATAGACTTGTGTTGTTATTTGATAAACGGGATCACATCATTAGGAGAATGATGTGATGGACAAGACCCATCCGTTAGCTTAGCATTATGATTGTTACAGTTTCATTTCTACTGCTTTCTTCATGACTTATACATGTTCCTCAGACTATGAGATTGTGCAACTCCCGAATACCGGAGGAACACTTTGTGTGCTATGAAACGTCACAACGTAAAAGGGGGATTATAAAGGTGCTCTACAGTTGTCTCTGAAGGTGTTTGTTGGGTTGGCATAGATCGAGATTAGGATTTGTCACTCCATGTTTCGGAGAGGTATCTTTGGGCCCACTCGGTAATACTCATCACTATAAGCCTTGCAAGCATTATGACTAATGAGTTAGTTACGGGATGAAGTATTATGGAACGAGTAAAGAGACTTGCCAGTAACGAGATTGAACTAGGTATGATGATACCGACGATCGAATCTCGGGCAAGTAACATACCAATGACAGAGGGAACAACATGTGTTGTTATGCGGTTTGACCAATAAAGATATTCGTAGAATATTTAGGAACCAATATGAGCATCCAGGTTCCACTATTCGTTATTGACCGGAGAAGTGTCTCGGTCATGTCTACATAGTTCTCGAACCCATAGGGTCCGCACGCTTAACGTTCGATGACGATTGGTATTAGGAGTTTATGTGATTTGATGTACCGAAGGTTGTTCAGAGTACCGGATGAGATCACGGACATGACGAGGAGTCTCAAAATGGTCGAGATATAAAGATTGATATATAGGAATACTATATTCAGACACCAGAATAGTTCTGAGGTCTACCAGGTATTTTCCGGAGTACCGGGGAGTTACCGGACCCCCCAAGGGGTTATTGGGCCTCATGGGCCAAGTGGTGGAAGAGAGGAGGCAGGCCAAGGTGTGGCGCCCCCCCCCCTTATCCCAAACCGAATTGGACTAGGGGGGCCGACCCCCCTTTCCTTCTTTCCTCCCCCTCCTTCCCCCTTCTCCTTGTTGGAATAGGAAAGGGACGGCGAATCCTACTTGGGGTAGGATTGCACCCCCATGGCGCGCCTCCTCCCCTAGCCAGCCTCCTCCTCCCTCCCTCCTTTATATACGAGGGAGGGGGCACCCCGAAGATACACAAGTTGATCTTTAGCCATGTGCGGTGGCCCCCTCCATAGTTTTCCACCTCGGTCATATCGTCGTAGTGCTTAGGCAAAGCCCTGCGCTGCTAACTTCATCATCACCGTCACCACACCGTCGTGATGACGGACCTCTCCCTCGGCCTCAGCTGGATCTAGAGTTCAAGAGATGTCACCGAGCTGAGCATGTGCAGATCGCAGACATGTCGTGCATTCGGTACTTGTTCGGTTGGATCGTGAAGACGTTTGACTACATCAACCGCGTTACTTAGCGCTTCCGCTTTCGGTCTACGAGGGTATGTGGACACACTCTCCCCTCTTGTTGCTATGCATCACCTAGATAGATCTTGCGTGATCGTATGAATTTGTTTGAAATTACCTCGTTCCCAATAGTGGCATCCGAGCCAGGTCTATGCGTAGATGTTATATGCACGAGTAGAACACAAAGAGTTGTGGGCGAGAATAGTCATACTGCTTACCACCAATGTCTTACTTTGATTCGGCGGTATTGTTGGATGAAGTGGCCCGGACCGACATTACATGACCGCGTTCATGAGACTGGTTCTACCGACGTGCTTATGCACATAGGTGGCTGGCGGGTGTCTGTTTCTCCAACTTTAGTTGAATCGAGTTTGACTATGGGCGGTCCTTGTTGAAGGTTAAAACAGCTCACTTGACGAAAAATCGTTGTGGTTTTGATGCATAGGTAAGAACGATTCTTGCTAGGATCCCATTGCAGCCACGTAAAACTTGCAACAACAAAGTAGAGGATGTCTAACTTGTTTTTACAGGGCTTGTTGTGATGTGATATGGTCAAGGCATGATGTGATATAAATTGTTGTATGAGATGATCATGTTTTGTAACAAAGTTATAGGCAACAGGCAGGAGCCATATGGTTGTCGCTTTATTTTATGCAATGCAATCGCCATGTAATTGTTTTACTTCATCACTAAGCGGTAGCGATAGTCATAGTAACAATAGTTGGCGAGACGACAACAATGCTACGTTGGAGATCAAGGTGTCGCGCTGGTGACGATGGAGATCATGACGATGCTTCGGTGATGGAGATCATGAGCACAAGAGGATGATGTCCATACCATGTCACATATATTGATTGCATGTGATGTTTATCTTTTATGCATCTTATTTTGCTTAGTACGGCGGTAGCATTATAAGATGATCCCTTACTAAATTTCAAGGTATAAGTGTTCTCCCTGAGTATGCACCGTTGCTATAGTTCTTCGTGCCGAGACACCACGTGATGATAGGGTGTGATAAGCTCTACGTTCACATACAACGGGTGCAAGCCAGTTTTGCACACGTAGAATACTCGGGTTAAACTTGACGAGCCTAGCATATGCAGATTTGTCCTTGGAACACTGAGGCCGAAAGGTCGAACGTGAATCATATAGTAGATATGATCAACATAGTGATGTTCACCATTGAAAACTACTCCATCTCACGTGATGATCAGACATGGTTTAGTTGATTTGGATCACGTGATCATTTAGATGACTAGAGGGATGTCTATCTAAGTGGGAGTTCTTAAGTAATATGATTAATTGAACTTTAATTTATCATGAACTTAGTCCTGATAGTATTTTGCAAATTATGTTGTAGATCAATAGCTCGTTTTATAGCTTCCCTATGTTTTTATATGTTCGTAGAGAAAACTAGGTTGAAAGATGATAGTAGCAATGATTGGGACTGGGTCCGTGATCTGAGGTGTATTCTCATTGCTACATAGAAGAATTATGTCCTTGATGCACCGCTAGGTGACAGACCTACTGCAGGAGTAGATGTAGACGTTATGAACGTTTGGCTAGCTCAATATGATGACTACTTGATAGTTTAGTGCAACATGCTTTACAGCTTAGAACCGGGACCTAAAAAATGTTTTTGAAATGTCACGGAGCATATGAGATGTTCCAAGAGCTAAATTTGGTATTTCAGACTCATGCCCGTGTCAAGAGGTATGAGACCTCTGACAAGTACTTTGCCTAAAAGATGGAGCAGAATTGCTCTACTAGTGAGCATGTGCTCAGAATGTCTGGGTACTATAATCACTTGAATCAAGTGGGAGTTAATCTTCCAGATAAGAGAAGTGCTTAGCTTTGGGTTCAATCTTGCGGTGTCCTTTCCCAGTGACAGTAGGGGCAGCAAGGCACGTATTGTATTGTTGCCATCGAGGATAACAAGATGGGGTTTTCATCATATTGCTTGAGGTAATTCCTCTACATCATGTCATCTTGCTTAATGCGTTACTCTGTTCTTATGAACTTAATACTCTAGATGCATGCAGGATAGCGGTCGATGAGTAATAGTAGTAGATGTAGCCAGGAGTCGGTCTACTTGACACGGACGAGATGCCTATGTTCATGATCATTGCCTTAGATGTCGTCATAACTATGCACTTTTCTATCAATTGGTCAGCAGTAATTCCTTCACCCACCGTGATATATGCTATCTTGAGAGAAGCCACTAGTGAAACCTATGGCCCCCGGGTCTCTTTTCTATTATATTGAATCTTGTTTACATCTTGCTAGTTTCCGATCTACTATTTTGCAATCCTTACTTTCCAATCTATAAACCAAAAATACCAAAAATATTTACTTTACCGTTTATCTATCTCTATCAGATCTCACTTTTGCAAGTGACCGTGAAGGGATTGACAACCCCTTTATCACTTTGGTTCCAAGTCCTTGATTGTTTGTGCAGGTATTCAGTGACTTGTGTGTCGTCTCCTACTGGATTGATACCTTGGTTCTCAAAACTGAGGGAAATACTTACACTACTTTGTTGCATCACCCTTTCCTCTTCAAGGGAAAACCAACGCAAGCTCAAGAGGTAGCAAGAAGGATTTCTGGCGCCGTTGCCGAGGAGATCTACATCAAGTCAAGCCATACCAAGTACCCATCATAAACTCTTCTCCCTTGCATTACATTATTCGCCATCGCCTCTCGCTTTCCTCTCCCCCACTTCTAAAACGATTTTCAAAAACCTTTGCATTTTCTTCGCTCCCTTTTCGTTCATCTCTTTCCACTTGCTTCTTGTGTGCTTGTGTGTTGGATTGATTGCTTGTCACGATGGCTCAAGATAATACCAAATTGTGTGACTTTTCCAACACCAACAACAATGATTTTATTAGCACTCCGATTGATCCTACTACCAATGCTGAATCTTGTGAAATTAATGCTGCTTTGTTGAATCTTGTTATGAAAGATCAATTTTCTGGCCTTCCTAGTGAAGATGCCGCATCCCATCTAAACAATTTCATTGATTTGTGCGATATGCAAAAGAAGAAAGATATGGATAATGATATTGTTAAATTGAAGCTATTTCCGTTTTTGCTTAGAGATCGTGCTAAAACTTGGTTCTCATCTTTGCCTAAAAATAGTATTGATTCATGGAATAAGTGTAAAGATGCTTTCATCTCTAAGTATTTTCCTCCCGCTAAGATCATCTCCCTTAGGAATGATATTATGAATTTTAAGAAACTTGATCATGAGCATGTTGTACAATCTTGGGAGAGGATGAAATTGATGATACGTAATTGCCCTACACATGGTTTGAATTTGTGGATGATTATACAAAAAATTATGCCCGATTGGATTTTGCTTCTAGAAATCTTTTAGATTCGGCCACGGGGGGCACTTTTATGGAAATCACTTTAGGTGAAGCTACTAAACTCCTAGATAATATTATGATTAATTATTCTCAATGGCACACCGAAAGATCCACTAGTAAAAAAGTTCATGCGATTGAAAAGATTAATGTTTTGAGTGGAAAGATCGATGAAATTATGAAATTGTTTTCTAATAAAAGTGTTTCTTATGATCCTAATGATATGCCTTTGTCCACTTTGATTAAGAATAATAATGAATCTATGGATGTGAATTTTGTTGGTAGGAACAATTTTGGTAACAACGTGTATAGAGGCAATTTTAATCCTAGGTTGTTTCCTAGTAATTCCTCTAATAATTATGGTAATTCCTACAAGAACTCTTATGGAAATTTTAATACGATGCCCTCTTATTTTGAGAATAGTGTTAAAGAATTTATGAGTTCTCCAAAGAATTTCAATGCTTTGATTGAAGAAAAATTGCTTAAGATTGATGAGTTGGCTAGAAACATGGATAGAATTTCTCTTGATGTTGATTCTTTGAAACTTAGATCTATCCCACCTAAGCATGACATCAATGAGTCTTTCAAGGCCATGAGAATTTCCATTGATGACTGCAAAAAAGAACCGCTAAGATGCGTGCAAAAAAGATTGGTTTGTAAAAGCGTGTTCTTCTAGTTTTCATGATAATAATGATGATGATCTAGAAGTGATTGATGTGACTCCTATTAAATCTTTGTATTCCAATATGAATCTTGATAAATATGGGACTGGAGATGAGTCAACTTTAGCTAAAAGGCGTCCCAATGATTTGGAGTTCTTAGATCTAGATGCAAAAATTGATAAAAGTGGGATTGAAGAGGTCAAAACTTTAAGTAGCAATGAACCCACTATTTTGAATTTCAATGAATTTAATTATGATAATTGTTCTTTGATAGATTGTATTTCCTTGTTGCAATCCGTGTTAAATTCTGCTCATGCTTATAATCAAAACAAAGCTTTTACTAAACATATCGTTGATGCTATGATGCAATGTTTTGAAGAAAAGCTTGAACTAGAAGTTTCTATCCCTAAAAAACTTTATGATGAGTGGGAACCTACTATTAAGATTAAGATTAAAGATTATTAATGCTATGTTTTGTGTGATTTGGGTGCTAGTGTTTCCACGATTCCAAAAACTTTGTGTGATGTGTTAGGCTTCCGTGAATTTGATGATTGTTCTTTAAATTTGCATCTTGCGGATTCCACCATTAAGAAACCTATGGGCAGGATTAATGATGTTCTTATTGTTGCAAATAGGAATTATGTGCCCATAGATTTCATTGTTCTTGATATAGATTGCAATCCTACATGTCCTATTATTCTTGGTAGACCTTTCCTTAGAACGATTGGTGCAATTATTGATATGAACGAAGGAAACATTAGATTCCAATTTCTGTTAAGGAAAGGCATGGAACACTTTCCTAGGAATAAAACTAAATTTTCTTATGAATCTATTATGAGATACACTTATGGATTGCAGACCAAAGATGGCAATACCTAGATCTATTCGTTTTTTTATCCCTAGCTAGGAGCGTTAAACGATAGTGCTTGTTGGGAGGCAACCCAATTTTTATTTTTGTTCTTTACTTTTTGCCCTTGTCTAGTAATAAATAATTCATCTAGCCTCTGGTTAGATGTGGTTTTAAGTTTTAATTAGTGTTTGTGCCAAGTAGAACCTTTGGGAAGAGTTTGGTGAAAGTTAATGCGATCTTGCTGTAAAAAATAGAAACTTTGCGCTCACGAGAATAGCTGTCATTTTTTATAGAAGAGTGCTTTTTTAAGTTGATTCTATTTGCAGAAGATTAATAGAAAAATTCCTCATGTGCACCACTTTATTTCAGAATTTTTGGATTTACAAAGTATTTGAGTTTTACATATTACTACAGATTGTTCTATTTTGACAGATTCTGTTTTTCGCGTGTTGTTTGCTTATTTTGATGAATCTATGAGTAGTATCGGGGGGTATGAACCATAGAGAAGTTGGAATACAGTATATTTTACACCTATAAAAATAAATAATGAGTTCACAACAGTACCTTAAAGTGGTGATTTATTTTCTTATACTAACGGAGCTCATGAGATTTTCTATTGAAGTTTTGTGTTGTAAAGTTTTCAAGTTTTGGGTAAGGATTTAATGGACTTTGGAATGAGGAGTGGAAAGAGCCTAAGCTTGGGGATGCCCAAGGCACCCCAAGGTAAAATTCAAGGACAACCAAAAGCCTAAGCTTGGGGATGCCCCGGAAGACATCCCCTCTTTCGTCTTCGTCTATCGGTAACTTTACTTGAGGCTATATTTTTATTCACCACATGATATGTGTTTTGCTTGGAGCGTCTTGTATGATTTGAGTATTTGCTTTTTAGTTTACCACAATCATCCTTGCTGTACACACCTTTTGGGAGAGACACGCATGAATCATGATTTATTAGAATACTCTATGTGCTTCACTTATATCTTTTGAGCTAGACAATATTGCTCTAGTGCTTCACTTATATCTTTTTAGAGAACGTCGGTGGTTTTATTTTATAGAAATTGTTGAACTCTCATGCTTCACTTATATTATTTTGGGAGTCTTTTAGAACACCATGGTGATTTCCTTTGGTTATAAAACTAGTCCTAATATGATGGGTATCCAAGATGGATATAATAAAAACTTTCATATAAAGTGCATTGAATACTATGAGAAGTTTGGTTCTTTATGATTGTTTTGAGATATGAAGATGGTGATATTAGAGCCATGCTAGTAGAGTAGTTGTGAATTTGGGAGATACTTGTGTTAAAGTTTGTGATTCCCGTAGCATGCATGTATGGTGAATCGTTATGTGATGAAGTTGGAGAATGATTTATTCATTGATTGTCTTCCTTATGAGTGGCGGTCGGGGACGAGCGATGATCTTTTCCTACCAATATATCCCCCTAGGAGCATGCGCGTAGTACTTCCACTACAAAAAAATACACTTCCGTGATGATACGTGTTTGTCACAGTAGGTCACGTTTTCTGTCATGCATGTACATCCATGACGAATTTATGACAGAATCAAGATAGTCATACCTTTGTTGTCGTAGAAGTGTTCCATGACATTACCAAAATTATCATCACGGAAGTGTCCACTTCCATGACGATAAATGCTGCGTCATGGAAGTTCTTTCGTCAAGGGTGACCGACACATGGCATCCACCGTAACGGCTCGGCATTAAGCTATCGGGTCCGGTTTTGGATCCGATAGCCCGCTAACAGCCACGACCAATGCCCATTTTCCATGTATAAAATTCTCATTGGCCGACGGAACCATGTGTCAGCTCCGCGTTGGCACAGGTGTCACTCATCCAATGGTCGAGATGCGCCTATGATATGTTGACACATGGACGGGCCCAAAAGTGGCCCATAAAGTTTAAATGGGCTGGCCCAACTAAAGGCCCACAATATTTAGTGGACCATAATGGGCTGGCCCAGCTAAAGTCCCACAAGATTTTGCAGACCATAAAGGGCCAGCCCAGCTAAAGACCCACAAGATTTTGCATACAATAATGGGATGGCCCAGCTAAAGGCCCAACATTCTCAGTTAAGGCCCGTACAACTAGTGTCAGATCGGCCCGTCAATGACCCGTCCTAAACTTGTCATCATCACGGCCCATGGTCACTTCTAGCTCGTTAACAGTCCGCTAATTATTTGGGATAAATTACGGCCTGGTGTATTTCCGGCCTGTTAAAGGTCCTGCGTCATTTGGGCCCATTTACAGGCCGTTGAAACTTTTGGCCCATAAACGATCATGAAGGATTTGGGTCATATTCGGCCATGTCTGACATTCGGCCTGTTAAAGGCCCATTATAGAATTGGGCCACTTTCAGCCTGTTGTGATTTTCGGCCTGTTAACGTCGGACGAAATCCATGGTCCATATGTGGCCCAACATCACATCGGGCCTATTAACGGCCCATATAAAAATGACACTAATCAAGCCCGACCGAACTTCCGTCTTGTTAAAGGCCCGTGTAGTAGGTCGGCGCATTTACGGCCCATCCGAATTTCGGCCTGTGAACAATCCGCATTGTAAATGGGCCACCATTTCGGGCTGCTAAGACCAGTGGGTTATTTGGCACAATCAGGGCCCAATCTCACTTTCGTCCTATTAAAGGCCCATGTTTTTATGGGCTCGAGATATTTACACCTGTAAAAGGCCTATTGCTATTGAGGGCCCAATTTATGTTTAGGCCTGTTAAAGGCCCACGATGGGCACAAGCCTACCAGGAAAATATGAAAGCTTATGCTGATTTAGGCCCAGATATTTTTAGTGGGCTACATGCAAATTTCGGCCCATAATCGATTTTAGCCCAATTTGAATGGGCCCGACGAATGTTGGCAAGTTGGGCTCCTACGAAGCTTTCAGCCGACTACATTACTAAGATAAACCAACACTATACAAAAATAGCATCGTAATTACTGCAGCCTTTGGCAGCATCATAAATGATGTATCACAACAAAATAAATTCCAACCATACAACAAAAGGCCTGTTGGCATATAGTTTACAGTTCTTCAGATGAAAGCACCATCATATGTATAGAAGCACAGATCATTTGACCTGAGTGCTAATGTTTCAGGCTGTAGAATCTGATGGAGCAGCACGATCTTCACCTTTTTCCGCCATTGTTATTGAACAACGAAGCGAATGTCTGATAGTCTGGTTTCAAAACCGTTCATATCTTGACGACATTTGTCAACCACTATTCTTGTTTCTGAAATGATGTCCATTAGGGATTGGACTTGTGTCTGGAGCATAGATATATCACTCTGTCTAGCTGGAAAATTTTGTTCAGTAGGCGATTTGGACGAGGTTACCTTAACAACCAACCCAGAATTACGCAGGAAGGTGCTTTTTGCACTGTTAGTGGAGAGATACTGACGCACTGTAGAAAGAGGTGACATTGTACTTGTGGTAGCTCGTCACCTTCAGGTGGTTGTGACTGTTCAATCATATGTTCCATAGCTTGCTGAAAGTTTGAACTTGTAGATTAGTGTACCAGATAAGTTACTAATGAGACAAAAACAAACAAAGTAGGTTACACATTTATACATAACTTTTTTTGGTGCACTACTGTAATACATTAGCATGTATTGTAGTGCCAACTACATAATAAAATCACTTTTGGAACATATGTCCATGTAGCATGCCTACTATATTGTCTATTTCCTCACATTCCTTGACATCTAAGGATAAAGAGACATGGTTTAAAGTAGGATGAACATAATATGACATCATTCATATCATGGGCAAACAGATATACAACAAACAAGCTATTTTACCATTGTGTGTGCACGCGAACATCACAACTAGATTATAGATCAAGACCAAAATAATATCCTTCATCTCTTTTAAACCATGTAAGGTGAAATGATACGTTAAGACAACTGTGTATAAAAGTGAACAGAGTAATTGACATTGGCTGCAAACCAAGCAGTTAAATGAACACATCACAATACTAGTCAGTTCAAAGGCAGGAGGAGTAAAGACTTACAACAGCGGCTTGAACTGGTGTGCTCATGCCCTTCATCTTGCTGGTGTGGCAATCCTTGAAGATTTGCACTGCATTTGGTTCAGGTTCCTTTTGGTCCTGTTGACACCAGATTTTGGCACGGCCAAGAACTTAATTAAGATGGCCTCAAGTGGAGAAGTGTTCAAAGTGAGAAAGCTTCGTATCGTCAAAAGGAAAAACTTTGATATTTGGGCCATAGTCATCCGGTCTCATTTCTAAGGCCGAAGTTGTGTTCGAAGTATTCAGATTTTGTATTCAGAATACTATTCGGCTGATTACGCCCCCCAAGATGGCCTTATATGAGAAAAGTTTCTACGCGGATTGTCCTCGTCTCGTCGAAATGATCGAGTTTGATATAAGAAACTTCTAAATCGGAGTTCGTATGCAAAAGTTAGAGCCAAAACAGTGTGCTGCATAAGTCTGCTCCGGAAGTTCCGGGCAAAACCTCCGGGGAGGTTTCGGGCTAAACCAAAAGTTTGCACGCGGTGCGCCCCGAAAACTGGAATTTAACATTATTCGCAGATTTACGGGGCCAATTACGACATCAAGATCTACAACTTTGATATTGGGACCATCCTGATCCGAAGCCATATGCGACCTGCAGGAGCTGTGCAAGAGGGCAACTTGATGTAATTTTAGCCCGAAAATTCCGGGCTGACCGGAAGTTCCGGCCCTCGTAGTCCGAGTTAGTTTATCTTTTGATGTTTTGGACGGGATTTGAGTCCTTTTCTTGTACGGAAAGTCCAGCTGCCTCATATATATGTAAGAGGTGACGGCCGATTGAATAACAACACACAATCAAACAAATCATATACGACTTTTTATCTTTTATCTTTTCTCCTTAACCCTAGTTCTTCTTCTTCCTCGTTCTTCGTTTGTTCTTCTTCATTGCAGGGAGGTGAACTTCGAGGCCCTAGGGGCAGTCAGGCGGACCTAGGGCAGCCCATAGCCGCTGCGCGCCCTGACAGGGTCCCTCCTGGCGTGTGGGTTTCAAGTCTACAAAAGCGCCCGCCAGATTGCGTGCGTACCGCGCTTCCGGACAGGTCTCCTTCGACGTGAGCGGCGGTGCATCACCCTTGGTGTTGGAGGTACACGGTGACGTGTTCGTGTGCGAAGACACTTTTTGGCGACTCTGCTGGGGACGAAGCTTTGAACGGTCTCCAGCATGTTCTTGTTACTAAAGGATCATCATCTAGGGTTTGCAATCTACAAAGGTAATACGAATACCCAATTCCCTACTATAGATGCAAGTAATTCATATGGTGTTACTAGATCGTTCAATGAGTATACTCTATCGGCTAGCCCTAGTTTTTTTGATAATGCATCTAATTACGTGCAAGGGCCGATTCAAAGTAATTTGCATGCTTCAACTTCTTATGATACTAGTAACCTGCACCATATGTATCCCAACTCTCATGCATCAGCAACCCAACAAATTGTTATGCCGATGAACAACATGGTGAGTTCGGTTAATAAATTTGAAACACCTTATGTTAGAATTTCCAATGCCATGCAAGAAAGTGTTTCACCCATTTATTCATCGGCAAGTAATGTGCAATATACTAATCCAACCATGCTAAGAACGAGAGAATTGACCATGCTACTACTAGCTATCCGGCCAGTTATTCCCAACCGTCATATGATACACCTCATGTCAATAATTTTTCAGCACCATACACAACTATAGATGTCCATAATTCGGCTTCCGACCTTCCTGGTTATAGCCGAATGAATGTAGAAGATGAGGTAGTAGTGGCTGCATTGAATAGTTTAGCCCAATATTATAGAAGATGAGGCAGTAGTGGCTGCATTGAATAGTTTAGCCCAAAATAAGAGGATTAGTGCTCTTTGCCTTGAACAACATGAAAATGGGCTATTTTGCTGATTATGCCACAATAAAAGCTAGAGTTTTGCAACAAGATGAATATTTGCCAATTGATAAAATTGGCGAGCAAAAATATGGTTTTACAACAAAGCATATGCCTTCACCTAGTACTACATCATATTAGACACCCCCTACACAATTGCATAATTTCGGCAACACTCGTGTGTCATTGCCGAAAGAATCTAAATGCATTGGGGGGCAATCATATCCGGAGTGGGATGAAATTGATAAAAAACTTAAAGCCAATTTTGCCGCTCGCCGCCATAGACAAATAGAGAAGGAATTGGCTCAAATAAAAGAAGCATTGCCAATTGGTAGAATCAATGAAAAGAAGGATGATTCAAAACATGAAGGTGCTTCGGTTGAAAAAGCCGAATCAAGTAGTTTATATTCTGAGTCTATCAAACCCAAAGCGGCAAGCATTATTGAGAAAGGGCATGGCAAGCATAGCAAACCAACCGTGCTTGATTTTTGTGAAGTCAAGGGAACCTACTTCCTGCCCTATGAGTTCCGTGCCGTAGAAATTGATAAGCCTCAAGCACAAGAGCAAGTAGCCGAAGAAAGTTCGGCTGATAAGGATCTTCAAGGTAATGATGCACGGAATAAAGAAAAGATGATGAAAAGGCGTTGGAGAGTCATCCAAAGACGAAGCTAGATATTGTTCAAGTTAGACCACCATCATGCTCTCCCAATGTATTTGAAGAGGTATGCATAGTGAGTAATTTACCTATTTTCAGATTTGGTCGCAACTTCATTATTGATGCATCTATTAGAAAAATCCTCATAAGTAATTTTGAAAGACCAATGAAGAATGGTAATTTACTTGTTAGCAATAAAGTTGTTATTAAGCATATCGGTCAACCCATTACGCCATTTATAAAGACTGATAGTGACTTATTGTTGCAGCCAAGGCTTTCCCTATTGCTTTATCTTAAGTTCATATCTAATTGGGTAGCTTTGTTATTTATTACTTGGCTTGCATTTGGTCCCCATTGGGACATGTATGCTTTAACTATTTTCGTTTCAGTAATTTAAAGCCAAGGTTAAATTCTTTTGAGAAAACTGATGCTATTATTATATCCCATCGAAAGACATCGGATATAGAGTACAAAACACATTGCATAACCGAATGGGGAGATTCCAAATCTGAACCATTCGTTTGCTTACCTTTAAAGCCGTTCTCGTGGAAAGATCG
Organism: Triticum dicoccoides; assembly: GCF_002162155.2. Classification (NCBI taxonomy): domain Eukaryota; kingdom Viridiplantae; phylum Streptophyta; class Magnoliopsida; order Poales; family Poaceae; genus Triticum; species Triticum dicoccoides. Next base: position 132,700,947 of record NC_041393.1, read on the forward strand.
GCTAGAAAATAAGAACTATACCTTCAATACAAGCATGTGTGATCAAATATTTGATTTGTTGCTGAAAAATAGTTACATTACAATTCTTGATCACCATGTTAAGCCACCAATCCAAGGACGAATGTATTGTATGTTGCATGATTCGTCCAAGCATAATTTTGAGGATTGCAACATGTTTCGTCAAATAGTTAAATCGGCCATTGAAAAAGGACTATTGAAGTTTGTTGAAACACCAAGAGATGACCAGTCTATTCTGATTGGTCCCGATGGCAAAAAGTTTTTGCATCGGCTGCTTCAAGCCGATCCATTTAAAGAGAATGTAAAAGCTGCAGGTGATGGGACCAAGCTTTTAAGTAAACAAGTTGTTGAAGAGCATAACAAACATAATCTTGAGGGCGAGAATTCCATCGAAGGTACAATGGAGACGCCAAGGACTGGGGGGCAGCAAGCAAATCCAATGATCGATGAAAGCAAACCAAAAGAAAATAAAGGCCTAAATAAGCGCAAGTGTAAGAGATAAAAAATCACCTTTGCTGAACTTTGAATAAATATCAAAAGATGAGTGAAGAGAAGAATGCTTATCAGCCAAATCATGCAAAGAAACCAAGATCACCCCGAAGGCGCAAATATGAGGATTGGTATTGGCAAAGTGATAATTTTAATGCAACATAATCATATCCTTATTTTGGGCCGCCAATGCAAATGCCGTTGATGCCTCCCTATGCTCATAGAGATACATATTCATCATGGGACAGGTATGATACAAGGGCACATTCTCTATCTTATTCTAGACCATCTCACCAATACTATGCAGCTCCAAGAAGATCAACATTTGAACAATCACGTGTCAAAGACCGTTTCAATCATAAGGAATCGGTCCAGAGCTCAAGGAAGAAGAAAGAGATGGTAAAGCAAGTTTACCGTGTGAAAAGAGATGGTCGTAAGTGTGCTACTTCAGATTTGATCTCAAATAACAAAGAGCCAATTAAAGTGTTGGCATTGGCTACAAAAGGCAAAGAAGTGAAGCAATCAATTGATAAAAATCAGTGCGCCAAATCTGAAGAAAAGAAGTTGAGGGTGCACAAGGCCCAAAAAGAGTTGCCATTGGTTGTAACAAAATCACAGTCGAGGTGCTCACTCGGCTTATCGTATTGGCAAAAGAAGGAATTACAAAATCTTAGTGCACAAGAGCTGAGAAAGAAGAACATGGCATGGGTTCCCAAGAGGATCAATGAAAACAAAAATGATGCGCATGCTTCTATTGCAACAAGTATGGTAAAAGTGAAGAAAGAGAAGGATGGAAGCAACAAACAATTAAGCCGAATGTGTGCATCACAACATCAAAATTTTCGGTTAGAACATCATCCATTTTCTTCAACCATGCCATTGATGCCTTTTCCACGGCATTCATCCCTAGGTATGATCAATTACCCTCCATGGATTTATTTTTATCCATGGATGCAACATAATTTTCTATATCATGAGAGGGTATTACCAAATCACTATACATTTGGTTAGTTACATTTTCTTTTGCTAATATAAGGGGCCAAAATATTTTAATTCTATTTTATTTGTTTGTTTCGGCTATACATAGTTTGGTGGGTGAATTCTACGTGGACCTCATGGTAATGGCCGATAGTTAACTATCGTCTTAAGAAACTATCTGATCATGGCCGGTGTGGAATTCTAACATTGTCCTTAGTTCAATTGGAGACCGAGACAAGGTACATGTTAAGTGATATTAGCCTTGTCTCTCTAGTACTATGGAGATTATATTTTGATGATTCAATTTGTAGCAATGGACAAAGTGTTGGTGTTGTTTATTTATCTCCATATGGAGCTAGTTTGTGAAGCCTCATGCGGCTTAAAATATTTTTGCACAATGATCAAAGCCGAATATGCATTGTTATTCGGATTGGAGCTTTCCCTTGCTATAGGTGCTATACATATTGAGGCTTCCGGTCATTCATTATTAGTAGTGCAACAAATATCCAAGGGTTATCAATGTTTTGACAAATCACTTATAGTTTATCTTTTGGTATGATAGATGCAAGATTTACCTTCGGTTGCTTTAAAATTGTTCATATATCTAGACATGACAATTTGAAAGAGTTGGCACAGCAAGCATCCGGCTACTATGTTAACTATGGTGTATTGTATTTCTATCAATAGCCGATGCTAGGTTTTGTCAACATAGGTAAGGCCGAACCGAAGCCCACCGCTTCGGCCACTAATAAAACTTTTATGTAGGCGAAGTAAGGATTGGAGGAAGTTCATTATTGATTATCTGCAAAGTCCTAGCGAAAGGGTGAACAATATGGTTTAGAGGATGGTTTTGATCTATGGAACCTTATCACCAGATTGTTATTGAAGTTGGGAAAGTTTCACCCAAGCTTGCATCAAAATATTCACACAATCAATGGCCGATATATAAATATCGCCCTAAGAACATATAAATGGCCGATGGACTGTTGACATCGTCCTTAGGAAAAGCATCGTGCAAGTTATTTTTTGGCACACAAGTTTGCCGAAAAACAGGGGGGCATGTGTTGACACCAGATTTTGGCACGGGCAAGAACTTAATTAAGATGGCCTCAAATGGAGAAGTGTTCAAAGTGAGAAAGCTTCGTATCGTCAAAAAGAGAAACTCTGATATTTGGGCCATAGCCATCCGGTCTCATTTCTAATGCCGAAGTTGTGTTCGAAGTATTCAGATTTTGTATTCAGAATACTATTCGGCTGATTACGCCCCCAAGATGGCATCATATGAGAAAAGTTTCTACACGGATTGTGTTCGTCTCTTTAAAAGGATCGATTTTGATATAAGAAACATTTAAATCGGAGTTCGTATGCAAAAGTTAGAGCCAAAACAGTGTGCTGCATAAGTCTGCCCCGGAAGTTCCGGTCAAAACTTCCGGGGAGATTCCGGGCTAAACCAAAAGTTTGCACGCGGTGCACCCCGAAAACTGGAATTTAACATTATTTGCAGATTCGCGGGGCCAATTCCGACATCAAGATGACCTCGGATGAAAAAGTGATAAACTAAGAAATTTTTCTCCATTGCAGGATCTACAACTTTGCTTTTGGTACCATCATGATCCGAAGCCACATGCGACCTGCAGGAGCTGTGCAAAAGGGCAACTTGATGTAATTTTAGCCCAGAAGTTCCGGGCTGACCGGAAGTTTCGGCCCTCGTAGTCCGAGTTAGGTTATCTTTTGATGTTTTGGATGGAATTTGAGTCCTTTTCTTGTATGGAAAGTCCACCTGCCTCATATATATGTAAGAGGTGACGGCCGATTGAATAACAACACACAATCGAACAAATCATATACCACTTTTTATCTTTTATCTTTTCTCCTTAACCCTAGTTCTTCTTCTTCCTTGTTCTTCGTTCGTTCTTCTTCATTGCAGGGTGGCGAACCTCGATGCCCTAGGGGCGGTCAGGCCGACCTAGGGCAGCCCATAGCCGTCGCGCGCCCTGACGGGGTCCTTCCCAGGCGTGTGGGGTTTCGGGTCTATAAAAGCGCCTGCCAGATTACCTATATACCACACTTCCGGACGGGTCTCCTTCGATGTGAGTTGCGGTGCATCACCCTCGGTGTTGGAGGTACACAGTGACGTGTTCGTGTGCGAACAGGTCCACACAGGCTTTCCTCTGTATTTGGAACAAGTCAATATAGATACGATAATATGGCACAGAAAAAAGAAGGAAGTAGCAGCTATTTACAAGAGCCTCGCAGTGTGCAATATAGCTACGAGATCCTATCATCTGTTGGAATTTCACTTTAGAACGGTTGGTCTTGTTCTTTAAACAGTTAGCCTAGAAGAAGATACACTTGTAAGGAACATACATAAATACAAGTTCAGTATGTGGTCTGATCAAATACATATAGCCTACCTGATTCTTTGGATCAGACCAGTGTTTAACAAGGGTTATCCAGTCTTCATCTGTAATATATTCCACTAGAGATGTTTGGGCAATTTCATTGTTAGCCTGGCCTTCAAAGTGATATTTTCTAAGGTGGTACCGATACTGTCGCAGAGCAGACTGAAAAACATGAGTGCATGCTTGTTTAGTTGCATCATCTTTCGGGTCCAACTTGAACCTCGTCTATTGAAAAAAGAATGTGAGTCTTATTAGGAGGAAGCTAGAAAGTATGGGACAGAGCAAGACAATATTACTAATTGCGATGAATAACATTACTTACGGATAAATGGTCAAGGAAGGTGTTAAATTGGGTATTGTCTTTCTCATTCCTGTACAGGATCCACGTTGGGAGGATACGTGAATGACACCTAGCGGCAATGGCTGCCTCTGATACTAACTTGGCTGACTCTGTAGCATCATGTGGCCTTTTTAAACCTACCCCAACATGGATCTCCATTCTTCCTCCCTTAGATTTTGTTAATCTATCAAGCATTATCCCTGATGTATGTTTCCGCTTGCGCCGTGGTGCTAGTTCAACAACGAATATGGAAAAAGCGTCCAATCATGAGTGTCTGATGCGGGATATACAACATCATTACTTTGATGTAAGAACATGGTATGATAGATAGATGCAGAGTATTCTAGACACAGAAAGCCATGTCATATGCACATGTATAACGTATAAACTCAGCAGGTGCAATTTAATCAAAATAGAAGAAATACAGGCTAGACAACATATGCAACATGAAACCAATTATCACGCTGTCAACTTAGAGAAAGCACCTGCGATAGTGGAGTACGGGAGATGAACTCATCATGTAGACTTGGGACTTCAACTTCATTAGCAGTAGCAGTGGCAAATCTAGAGAGTCTCTATTTGCATCGGTGCGGAGGACCACCAACATCCCCTAACTTACTATTTCCTTCCTATTTTCTGATATTGCCTTATGAAGTCAAAACCACAAGAAGATGAATAAAATTAGCTCTGCATAACTAGTTGATCCATGATACAGACGAACACTACTTTGATGTAAGGCAAGCGCAGGATAGGAGGGTGGAATATATACAAAAAAAGACAGCATTGCATATTCACACATACGATAGGAGGATGGAATATGTATGAAAATACAGTAAGCAGAAGACATTTCAGCAAAATTAGAAGAAATGAAAGCTAGGCGCCATATGAACATGCAACCAATATCACTCTATCAGGTAAAAAGTGTCTCGTCGTAAGTGCCATTACAAGAAATTAGAAGCAGTACAAGCTAGAAGACAATGCAAGATGCAACCTACATCACAGTCCCAAGTTAAATGTGTCTTATGGGTAAGTGCTCATTCCAGGTATAAGTTGTAAGCTACAGAGATGCAATTCAACATAATCAAAAGCAATACAAACTAGACATCATACAGAACACACAACTACATATAACAGTTCCAAGTAAGAGCAAGAACCTGTGATGGTGGAGTAGGGGAGATGTGCTCATCATATACATGTATGTTCTAGAAACAGGAACACGTGTCATATTCACAGGCATTATGTGTAAAGTAAGAAGATGCAATTCAACAAAGTTAGAAGCAATACAAGATAGACATCATACGCAACATGCAACCACATATAATAGTGCCAAGTTAGAGCAAGCACCTGTGATGGTGGAGTAGGGGAGATGTGCTCATCATCTACACAGCTATGTTGACTGTCCAGCCTTGTGTTGTCTTGTGAATCTTGTTGGGAGGATGGCAGAGTAGAATCTATAGAGACTCCCTGTTTGAGTTGCTCCGAAGGACCACCATCATCCACTGCCAGACTAATTTCCTTCAGCTGTAATGATTTTGCATTGTGAAGTCAAACCGATAAGAAAAAGGAATAAAATTCGCTCTTCAGAACTCATTCATGTATGATATCGACGAACACTACTCGGATGAAAGGAAAACACATGATGCAAGGATGGAATATGTACGAAAAACAGAATGGCATGACATATTCACACCTATGATGTGGTAACTAAGCAGAAGGCATTTCAACAAATTAGAAGCACTACAAGCTAGACACCATATGAAAGATGCAACCAATATCACTTTGCCAAGTTCAAACTGTATGGCGTTTCAACAAATTAGAAGCAGTACATGCTACAAATCATATGCAAGACACAACCAATATCACAGTGGTGACTTAAAGGTGCCTTATCATAAGTGACTGATGCGGGATATGCAAGAACAGTAGTCTGATGTAAGAACATGGTGTGATCAGATATAGTATGTTCTAGAAACAGGAACACATGTCATATTCACAGGCATTATGTGTAAAGTAAGCAGATGCAATTCAACAAAGTTAGAAGCAATACAAGCTAGACATCATACACAACATGCAACCACATATAATAGAGCCAAGTTAGAGCAACACCTGTGATGGTGGAGTAGGGGAGATGGGCTCATCATCTACATAGCTACGTTGACTATCTAGCCTTGCGCTGTCTTGCGAATCTTGTTGGGAGGATGGCGGAGTAGAATCTGTAGAGAACTTCCGTTTCAGTTGCTCGAAAGGACCACCATCATCCAATGCCTTACCAATTTCCTTCCGCTTTATTGATTTTGCATTATGAGGTGAAACCGACAAGAAAAAGGAATATAATTTGCTGTTCAGAACTCATTCATGCATGATACTGACGAACACTACTCTGATGAAAGGCAAAGTCATAATACGAGGATGGAATATGTATGAAAAACTGGGCTGCTTGACATATTCACACCTATGATGTGGTAACTAAGCAGAAGGCACTTCAACAAATTAGAAGCACTGCAAGCTAGACACCATATGAAGGTGGAATCAATATCACTCTGCCAAGTTAAAACTGTCTCGTCAGAGGTGGTGTTCATCAAACTAGAAGCACCACATGCTAGAAATCATATTCAAGACGCAAACCAATATCACACTGCCAACTGAAAGGTGTCCCATCATAAGTGACTGATGCAGGATACACAAGAAGAGTAATTTCATGTAAGAACATGGTGTGATAGACCGATATAGTATGTACCAAAAACAGGAAAGCATGTCATATTCACACGTATCATGTGTAAGCTAAGCAGATGCAGTTTACACTAATTAGGAGCAATACAAGCTAGACACCATATGCAACATGCAACCAGATATCACACTGCCAAGTTAGAGCAAGCACCTTGGATGGTGGAGTAGGGGAGCGGAGACTTGGACCTTGTAATGCACTAGCAGTAGAAGGAGAATCCATACAGATGCTCCGTTTACATTGCTGCAGAGGACCACCATCATCGCCTTCCTTACTCTTTTCCTTCCTCTTTCTTGATTTTGCCTTGTCAAGTCAAACCCACAAGAAAAAGGAATAAAATTTGCTCTTCAGAACTCATTGATGCATGATACTGATGAACACTACTTTCATGTAAGGCAGCCGCATGATAGGAGGATGGAATATGTATGAAAAACAGGATGGCGTGACATATTGACATGTATGATGTATAAATTGTAAACTAAGCACATGGTGTTTGAACTTGTTAGAAGCAATGCGAGCTAGAAACCATATGAAAGATGAAACCAATATCACTCTGCCAAATTAAAGGGTGGCCTAACAAATGTATTTGACCAAATTATAAGCAATACATGGAAACAAGCTAGAAATAATATGCAATATGCAACGAATAAAGGTGTCTCATCATAAGTGATTGATGCAAGATACAGAAGAGAGGTAGTTTCATGTAAGAACATGGTTAACACATAGATGTAGTGTGTACCAAAAATAGGAAGGCATGTCATATTCACATGTATAATGTGTAAACTAAGAAGATGAAATTTACCCTAATTAGAAGCATTACAAGCAATACACCGTATGCAACATGCAACCACATATCACACTGCGAAGTTAGAGCAAGCACCTGTGATGGTGGTGTGTGGCAATCTTCATTTAGCCTTGCTGTTTCTTGAGAATCATGTGGGGAGGATGACACTGCACTCTTTAAACGAGTAGCACGTCTCACAGTAACCCACTGGGGTGATTGTCTCATCATAAGTGATTGATGAGGGATACAAAAGAGCATTAGTTTGATGTACGAACATGGTTAATAGACATATGTAGTATGTATCAAAAACAGGAAGGCATGTCATTATCAAAGGTATAATGTGTGTAAAGTAAGCAGATGCAATTTAACCAAATTGGAAGCAATACAAGCTAGACACCATATGCAACATGCGACCACATTTGAAAGCGCGAAGTTAAAGAAAGCACCTGGGATGGTTGTGTGTGGCAATTGAGATCATCAACTACACAACTACGTTTACTGTCTCCATCTAAGGACACTACACCCTTTAGAGCGCTGAAACGCTTAGTGCTTATCTTCGAATTACATTGGAGGGACTTCTGCCTTTTCTTTTTTGTATTCATCAACACCGCGTCAGAGTTTGAAATACCCGTGCATAAAAAACAATAGAGTGAGTATGGGTGAAGTGTTTGCACAAGTAGTACACTGTAAAGGTAGCAGATAGCAGGTCGGTGAGAAATAAATGACGGGAGACATATGATAGCTCTACAACATGCATGGCACATGAAATTACTACAGGATTCTATGAAAATAACAGTCGACTGAAAAAAATAGGTTAGTCTATTTTTTCTGCACCGTCCGATGTACAAAGAACGGGCAGATCGCCTTCATCTACCTCCAGCCAGTCAGTGTTACGATCTTCCTTGAAATGCCAGCGACCACCAGCCCAGTCCCCTGCCTCTGCCCTCCCCTCGACCTCAGCACACCGCTGTTCTTGGCACCGCCCCCCGCCCATCCCTTCAAGCCCCGACGACCTCCAGATCGGGCACAAGCAGCTCTTGCGCCCTACACCCCTATTATAGACACCGATGCGCCGCTTCCCCAGCGAACAGGCGGACTAGGTGCTCCGCGCGCCTAAGCGGGTGCTGCTTCTTTTAATTGCGGTTCGACTGACTCTGAATTGTAATCCAGGCGGGCTACTGATCTCTAGCAAAGGTGAAATAGTTAATGGGAGGAAACCTTGTGCATTTACTATCACGAAGAAGATGCAGTAAGAAGCGATCAACTAGTTTCTTTTGTGGGATGAATACGCTGTGAGCAAAGACGTAAGATTTGCACGAATAAGGGAAGAGGAGTACCTCTTTCTGTTGGTAGTGATGTGTCCTCCTTCTGTTTTTCCAACGATCTTCTTGTGGTTCACTAGAAACGAGAAGTTGTGGAGGACGGTGGAGCTTTGGATGAACCCATGGCCAAGTTGTTGAGTGTGGTGTGGTGGCCGTCTGTCGGCAGCGAGGAACCAGATCCGAAGTGGCGAATGATGGTGTAGCGGGAATAGCTCTGGTGCGGTGGACGGTTGAGACAGTGGAGCGGCAGCGGTGACGCACAGGACGGCATGCTCGAAGTGGTTCTGGTATGGCGCACATCAGCGTCGGTGTCGTGGAGGCAGCTCTGCCTCGGCTTCAGTTGCTATGTCCTTGAGGGTGTTGCGTTTGCGGTTGCGTTCGACGATGACGTCGGGGTACTGGCTCTGGCGTGATGGAGGAGCGTGGCGGTGGATTGGGCGCTATGGGGTGGAGGATGGAGGAGGCTGGGGTTTCGCGACTAGTGGAGAGGGTGTTTTGATGCCCACGGAGCATGAATGGGGAAACGGAGGGAGGGGGAACTAAGGGGGAACAATGTTTTGGTTTGGGACGAGCTTGTTTGAAATTTGGGGAAAGTTACAAACTTTGCCCCCTCTAAAATTTCGGACATATTGCGGGTTGGCGGTACGACAGTAATCTCAGGTGTCCCAAATGGTGGGCGGGATAGATTTCGGTTGAGCGAATGGGTGTTTAGTCGCCCACGGCGTATGAATGCTTCTCAAGGCGGTTGAGACTTGCGTCTTGGTGAATTTACAAACCTACCCCGGTTTAGACCTTTTGACATCGGGCTGATAGGCTACACGGGCCAGAGTCAGGGCAGTAATTTCCTACCACCAAACATTAGTCTCGCGTGGTTTTGGTTGACCAGAGGCTTATTTGGCGCTTCGTTCAATATTTGGGAGCAGAAGCATTAACGTTTTCGGTTCTCTTGAATTGAACTTTTAGGATTTGTCAAACTTCACAAATCTTTACTCTTGAAAATCCTAAAGCTACGATTATTTTGGAATGGAGGGGGTACATTTGAATATACATTATACATGAGTATATATTAAAAAATATGCAACTTACCTCAGTTCATGCATGGTTCCAGATATAATCTCCTTGGTTGCAAAAAAAAGAGTTAGACATGCGTATGAATATATAGCATGTTCAAACACACAAGAAAGATTGATGCCCCCTTTTAGATCTGATTTACAAATGCCATTGTCTCTGGTTCAAATAGATGAATGCACTTTCTATGAATTCGAATCTTTGAAACCCTCTTTATGTTGAATTCAACATGTATTCTATTTCGTATCTAGCAATTTGGAATGTATCCATTTAAGTGAGAAATGTATAAAGTGCTTCACACTAACAACATGGAGTGCACTAATTAATGTTTATATACGAATTGCAAAAGCAATGCATTGCCTGTATTTCAAACGCTCTCACTCTATGGATCGATAATATGAAATAAACACATGCACATGCTAGAATTCAGTAGAGTATGGGTGTCTGATAGACCGATTTTTGTTCATACGCAAATTACAAAATTCATGATCTCTTCCAAAAATAATAATGTAATTATATTCTAATTCAATGCGTAGAACTGCCTTTTACACGTAGATGCACTATGCCTCGGCCCGTTCTCGCAAATGCGCTATATATCTCTCTATCTAACGCATAAGTGCACACACTTTATATGCATCGGCATTTCTCTTTCACACATGCTCATAATCTCTCCCAGGGTGTCTAGGTGTCTCACGCACACGCTCTCTCTCTCTCTCTCTCTCTCTCTCTCTCTCTGACTACTATGTACCACTCTTTTCACTAATCTCAGTTGGAAAACACTATTTCTCTCACATGCATATATACACACGCATAGTCTCTACTAGCCCTCTATGCACACATATATGTGCCTACGTGTCTCCCGCACACACATTATCTTTAGGCCTCTGTCGCACACATTGCCCCCCCACCCCCACAGACACACCTCTCTCTTAGTAGTTGGCAGATGTGATTCTATCAGATCATTCGGTAGGATATTCCTGACTATTTGGCTGGATGGTAATACGAGGCAAAGTTTTACCCTAGTTGGGACCCTTAAATTTGAGGAAAAAGCCTACTCTTGGTACTTTATATTAGTGCTAGGGGTGTGTGCAAAGTACACGTGAATACTAGGCATTGTGTGTGTGTGTGTATAATATCGACGAACTAGCCCCCAGGCTTCTATAACATACTCAGGGCCTAGGGTTACAAATCATATATAGTCGGCTTATCACCAGTGGGGATAGAGTCCTCCACGACTCTGGTAGCTTCGTCTTGTACGCCGAGTCCTCCACATGGGTCTTCGTATAATGCGTCTCGGTCCAACCTATGTGGCGCAGGATGGAACCGACCCATGAGTCCTCATGTTGACCGACCACAACTAGAAATGATGTGCCCACCCCAACTAGAAATGATGTGCCCACCACACCACATAGGCAATCGTCCACTAAGAAAATAAGCATATACAATAGTACAATGCTATACATGAAAGTTAATTGCATGGTGCATCCAAAAATATTTGTTCTGCATTGTGAATGTTTATATTTTCTCCTAAAATATTAGTCACGGGAAAGAGAAACGAAGGGCATATCTCTCCTTCTCTCCACCGGACACCCCCTCTTTCTACACCACTTCCACGTACGCACACAAACTATCTCTCGGCCCTCTAAAGGTATGCATGTCCATGCCACATTCACACGTGACGGTCACTATATTTCAAGGTAAAGCACTATACGGTCACTGGACTTCAGAATATGCTCATTACGGTCATCGTATACATTCTCGTGGTGATCATACGGTATCTAGCTCATGATACGTCTCCGTATTTTGTTGATGACACTGACGGACTTTGTATTTGATGCATGCTCCATATTTTGTTAACCACACTTACGGTCATTGTATTTGAAGAGAAAGCACGATATGTTCACTGGACTTCAGAACAAGCTCATCACAGTAACCACATACATTTTGTGGTGCTAACTAACATGTGGTTGGATGGTTAGGAAGACAGTGGTTTGTCGAGCCCACTAGGGTTAAAGTCATGGTACTCGCATTTATCCTAGGTTAATATCAGTATTTTCCAGCGATGTGCGTTCATTGGGAGGAGACGTTCCACTCGACTATGAGGCACCTATGGTTTAGTAAAATCTCAAGATCATATGCTGGCTCACTCTCTCGAAGCAGGTGCACATAGGGGTAGGTCTGCGTGTGTGTGCTTATAGCGGTGAGTGCTTGCGCGTATATATGAGCCCTTGCGTCTGTACTGTGTTAAAAAATACATGTCGCGATTATATGATCACCGGCTCACCCGTACAACTCTGTATTTTGTTGATGACAAAATCAATTGACCAGTCAAACGTTCCACGTGGCACAACTAGTGTTGCAACATCGGGGAACGTAACCGTGGGGCCCACCTGTTAGCACGTATATGAAAGAAAGAAATGGTAGTTCAAGTTTGTGTTGTGTTAATAAAATACATTTTAGGGTGATCATACGGTCATTGGCTCACCATATAGCTCCGTAATTTGTTGATGACACAATCAATTGACCAGTCAAACGGTCGACACTCAGCAGCGCACATTACCATAGAGCCCACCCGTCAGCGCATATATGAAGGATAGGAATGGTAATAAATTAGTGTTCGATGGGGATTAGATGTTGTGAGACCTTTGGTTGGCAGTCGCCGGAGGTGGGGGAGCGCGGTGATTGGGCGGTGGCATGGGGATCGCCAGAGAAAAAGCTCGGCATGGGGGGGCCTAGAGGGATGGCCGGGGCGGCGGTGGACCGATGGTGAGGAGTGGTTTCTGGGCGGGTGGGGCGACGTGGCGGCGCGGGCTGGCCGCGGGCGGCGTGGGCCGGCGGTTCGGCCGGTGGTGGCTGGTAGCTCAGGGGGGTGGAGGTTGAAGATAAACTACAAGCCCTTGATTTCGTATCCAACAGATGGAAAATCTACTGACCAGAGATGAAAAAGTCAGTTGACTGACGTGTAGCCTCACCCCGCACGTATACATGCACGCACGCAACACTCAGACGAACACACGCACGCATGCAGGCGTGCAACATTGACACGTACACATAACAAACACACCGATGCATGCAGGCATGCAACACTGACATGTACACATGCACTCACGAACACACACACGTACGCACACATGCATGAAACATTGAAACATACACATGCACGCACGCACCACTCGCACGCCTGCATGCACATAGCACACGACGCAAGACATATGCTCAACCTATACGTGCATGCACCCTTTGTTAAGGACATGGATTGTTACGAGTATTAATCAATCTTATCTCTGATAAGCAGAACATTGATGTCTGCAATGGTCTTTATGAATCACAACGTATCACACGGGCTATCAACGCATATATGAAAATTTTAAAATTCTTTTACATTATATAGTAGGCTTATCTACATGAAATAGGTGATGTCAGACTCAATGAACAACCATCGGTTTATGAAATGCCCACTGAGGGAGTCCTCGATTAGGGGGTATCCGGACAGCCGGACTATATACTTTGGCCGGACTGTTGGACCGTGAAGATACAAGACTCAAGACTTCGTTCCGTGTCCGGATGGGACTCTCCTTTGCGTGGAAGACAAGCTTGGAGATCCGGATATTAGATCTCCTTCTTTGTAACCGACTCTGTGTAAACCCTAGCCCCCTCTGGTGTCTATATAAACCGGAGGGTTTAGTCTGTGGTAGGATAATCATAATCATCATAGGCAAGCTTCTAGGGTTTAGCGTCTACGTTCTCGTGGTAGATCAACTTTTGTAATACTCATATCATCAAGATCAATCAAGAAGGAAGTAGGGTTTTACCTCCATCGAGAGGGCCCAAACCTGGGTAAAACATAATGTCCCTTGCCTCCTATTACCATTAGCCTTAGACACACAGATCGGGACCCCCTACCCGAGATCCGCCGGTTTTGACACCGACATTGGTGCTTTCATTGAGAGTTCCTCTGTGTCGTTGTTGCAAGGCTCGATGGCTCCTTCAATCATCGACAACAACGCGGTCCAGGTTGAGACTTTTCTCCCCGGACAAATCTTTGTGTTCGGCGGCTTCGCACTGCGGGCCAATTCGCTTGGCCATCTGGAGCAGATCGACAGCTACGCCCCTGGCCAGTAGGTCAGGTTTGTAAACTTGAACTACACGACTGATATCCATGGAGACTTGATCTTCGACGGATTCGGGCCTACGCCAGGAGCGCCAAACAGTCACGACGAGCACGGCTTAGACCTGCTGTCAGACAATACTTGGGATATCGCACCTGCAGGAGCTCCGGACCTAAATCCGGGGCAGATTGCGTCGTCCGAGGACGGGTGGATGGACCCCGCCCCGGAGGCCACACACTCATCGGTGGTAGAGCCGAGCACAGACTTCACCCCCAAGGAAGGCTGTGTCTCCGGACCCCCGGACTGGTGTCCGGCTGTAGGTTCCAGATTGCACGCCCCCAAGCCTGCCGATTCTGGTTGGGCTCCAGTAATGGAATTCACCACCGCAGATATCTTCCAGCACTCGACCCTCGGCGACATGCTGAATTCACTAAGGTCTCTCTCTTTGTCAGGAGATGCTTGGCCGAACTATGTCCGGCCTGAGGGGGAAGAAGGCGATGAAGAAATTCGTTCCCCACCCACCACCCACTTCATAGCCACTGTCGACGACGTAACAAACATGCTTGACTTCAACTCCGATGACACCAACGATACGGACGTTGGCGTAGGGGACGATTCCGAACCACCACCCACGGGGCGCTGGACTGCCACCTCATCATATGATATATATACATGGTGGATACGCCTAAGGAGGACGATGGCGACAAAATGGAGGATAAAACTCCCAGACAAAAGCCAAAACAGCCGCGCAGACGCCGCTCTAAGTCCACCCACAGTAAAAAACAGCGATAACAACGCTAGAAAGATCGACAGCCCAGTCAACTCCGAAGGCAACAATGACCATATGGACCAAGCGATCGAGCAGGATGAGCCCGGTCACGCCGAACATAGCCCGGAGCAGATGCCCGATCACAGTGATCTCGAGGGCCAAACTCATCAAACTGCCCCAGGACAGGAGCACAATCCGGACGACGACGCGTTCATCATCCCGGAAACACGTTTGGAACGAGATAACCTCCACAGAAGGCTTATGGGCACTGTGAGAAGCCTAAAGAAGCAGAAGAGAAGGCTTAAGGCCGCACAGGAAATGCTCAATCGCAGATGGAATAAAGTGCTAGACACTGAAGAAAAATACGGCGACGATCGCCACACAAAGAGCTATCCAAAGCGCAAGCTGCTGCCAGAATTCGACGATGAGGCTGTTCCGCCTAAGAACAATACGGCCAGTAGGCCGGACCAACCACTTCATAACCGCAATATAGTAGCTACTGACGCCGCACACGATTTACGTGAGCTCCTGGATAAAAAGGCCGGCGCGACCAGGTCCATCTATGGATCTAGAGGACACGCTCCGGTGCAGGATTATGGTCACAAAAATGATCAGATTGATCGAGTACTAGTTCGGAATCAGCACCGGACACAACAACAGTCAACAACACGCCACAACACGTCCAGATACAGAGGGGCCTCTCACCCTCTGTGCTTCACCGAAGAGGTACTGGACCATGAATTTCCACAGGGTTTCAAACCCGTGAACATAGAGGCATATGACGGAATGACAGACCCCGGGGTCTGGATTGAGGATTTTATCCTTCACATCCTCATGGCTCGTGGGGACGACCTCCATACCATTAAATACCTTCCCCTCAAGTTGAAGGGACCAACTCGGCACTGGTTGAAAAGCCTCCCTGAAAACTCAATAGGAAGTTGGAAGGAACTTGAGGATGCTTTCAGGGCCAATTTTCAAGGAACCTATGTCCGACCTCCGGACGCTGACGATCTAAGTCACATACTTCAACAGCCCGGAGAGTCTGCCCGCAAGCTTTGGAATAGATTCCTCACTAAGAAGAATCAAATTGTCGATTGTCCGGATGCCGAAGCCCTAGCAGCCTTCAAGCACAGTATCCGGGATGAGTGGCTCGCCAGACACCTCGGCCAAGAAAAGCCGAGGACAATGGCAGCCTTAACAAGCCTTATGACCCGCTTTTGCGCGGGTGAAGACAGCTGGTTGGCCCATAGAGGCACCAGGGACCCAGGCACATCCGAAGTCGGGGATGGCAACGGGAAGCCACGGCGCAATAAAAACAAACGTCGAAACAAGGAAGAAAGTCCGGACAACACAATGGTCAACACCGGATTCAGGGGCTCTTGACCCGGTCAACAAAAGAAGCCATTTAAAGGCAGCAAAGAGGGACCGTCCGGCCTGAACAAAGCCCTGGACAGACTGTGCCAAATTCATGGCACCCCCAAAAAACCTGCGAACAACACTCACAGAGAATGCTAGGTCTTTAAGCAGGCCGGCAAATGAAATGCCGAACACAAGTTAAGGGAAACACCAAGTGAAGACGAGGATGAGCCTCGTCAGCCGAACACTGGGGGACAGAAAAAATTCCCACCAGAGGTAAAAACAGTAAATATGATCCACGTGGCTCCCATACCCAAGAGAAGGCGCGAACGCGCGCTCAGAGACGCATACTCTATAGAGACCGTCGCCCCCAAACTTAACCACTGGTTGGCCTGCCCGATCACCTTCGATCACAGGGACTACCCGACTAGTATGCGGCACGGAGGATCAGCTGCCTCGGTGCTCGACCCAATAATCGACGGATACCATCTCACTCGCGTCCTCATAGACGGCGGCAGTAGTCTCAATCTAATATACCATGACACTATCCGTAGGATGGGGTAGACCCATCCGGAATCAGCCAAAGTAACACCACCTTTGAAGGGGTGATACCAGGTGTTGAAGCACGCTACAGGGGCTCCCTCGTACTAGAGGTGACATTCGGTTCCCTAGACAACTTCAGAAGCAAAGAAATACTTTTCACCATCGCCCCCCTCCAAAGTGGTTATCATGCATTGCTCGGGAGAACGACCTTCGCCTGCTTCAACGCAGTACCACACTATGCCTACCTTAAACTCAAGATGCCCAGTCCACATGGCGTCATCATCGTTAACGAAAATACAGAGCATTCCTTACGCGCGGAAGAGTACGCGATGGCTCCAGCAGCCGGACACTAAGCAACCTCTAATATCAGAACGCATGATCGGTCCTTAAGACCACGGACACGGTTAGACGAGTCCGGCAGCCCAGATAAACCTGAGCTGGGCGTTGTACATGTAATCCCATAGAGGACACCAGGGGCTTCAAATATTCAATAAAGCCCACCTTTTGGCTTGACCTTATTAACAGGCCAATGTCTTACACTTCTGCTATCCATTGATAATAGTCAACTCTTCGCACGCTTATGTCATACTCTTCTACATGAGTTTTCCTTTTACAGACATCATTCCTGCGATACCCTCCCAGGACACGGCACAATAGAGACAAAGGCACAGACGTGCAGCACGGCCCCGCTCAAAGGTTTCTCTTTAGATTAAGCCCGTGTGTAAACCTTCTTTATTGTCTCTTGTTGCTTACACATCCCATGGGTACTACACCCACAGGGGATACTGCCGTTATTGGCATTTCGCCACGACAGGCTAATGCACATACCTGGAAATATAGGGTTCATAATAAAGGGCGTTCTTCAACCCAGTATATGTTTTAAAGTCCGAATACCTTCGGGAGTGTTCGGTTTCGCGAGCTTGGCCTTATATGCATCAGCTTCGAATCATGTCTTTGGTCAAATGTTGGATTTGCCCGGCTCCTAGGTTTGCCGCCTTATGTTCCGTTCTTATCGGCTAAGGCAGCCAAAGGAGAACTACTGCGATTGTGCCCTGGTTATTCCGAATGAGCACCTCAGTAAAGAAAGCCGAAAACTGACTGTCATGATATAGCGAGAGACTGGTCAACCACTCGAGGACTCATCGGAATCTTTAGGATTCCTCCGCATTAACAAAGGACCGTTTCCCGGTCATGTACACACACGCCCGTATTCGGATGCACGCAAAGGTACTATGGGCTACATAGTAGCCCCACCGTCAAACTCCTATGGCTAAGTGAAAGTGGTAAAGCTATATAGTCCGGTTGCCTAGTTCGACATGTGATCACCTCCTTCAAGGACCAAGACGTTGGATCAAGTGTGATTACGCATATTCTCGTGAACACCCCCGCATTGTATGCGTGGGGGCTAAAGCCAACGACTACTAACTTTCAGATTACATACATACATCAAACGGCCGCACAGGAGGTACAATAACACTTTCGGGCGAAAAGTATAAACATAGCCTCCATGGTTAAAATAGAATTATTTTTACAATGAAACGATTTGTCACTCGAACATGACATTCTTCGAGGACTGAGCCTCTACTAAACGAGCACCTTCTGTTACCTGCTCCAAGTAGTGCTCGGCTGCATCCTGGCTTCCCGCCGGATTTTGGGTCGCAATGATGGTGGCCTCCATATCTGTCCAATATGCTTTAACACGGGCAAGAGCCATCCGTGCACCCTCTATGCACGCCGACCTTTTCATGGCATCGATTCGAGATACAGCACCAAGGAATTGTTGCACTAAACCAAAATAACTGTCCGGCTTCGGCCCCTTCGGCCATAGATGGTCTATTACAGACCTCATTGCAAGACCGGACAACCTATGGTGCTCGGCCATAGAAGCATCCTCTCACTAAATGGCAACGGGCACGTTGGAGCACTGAATTGCGACCAGAACAGCTTTTCCACTTCATTATCTTTTTGATCCTCGAAAAACTTCACCGCGTCAGCTGTACTCTTCACCAGATCCGCATACGCGTCTGCAGGGCTCTAGCGTCGATCCAGAGGAGCGTACTTCAGATCTAAGAACTTCATCCGCAACAAATAGGGGTTTCCAGCCGCGATTTCTCTGGCCTCTCGAAGCTCCTCCCGTGCATACCTAATTTCGGAACGCGTCTCTTTGGCCGCATCAAGAGCCTTCTTTAGGTCAGCCGAATTAGCCTGATTCTCTTTTTCAAGGAGCTCATACCGGTCGGCGGCGTTTTTCATCTCCACAGCCATCTCGGCTATTTTATCTTTGCTTCGGCGATGAGCAGCCTATTCAGCTCTCAACTCTTCGGCTGCCTTTAGGGCAGCCGCATTGCTAGCCCGAGCCTTTTCCTTGGCCAGGGCAAGTCCCGCCCTCAGTGACTCCATGGTAGCAGCTCCGTCTACAGTCCAAGCATATCACATTAACATTATGCTCCTCTTAAATTTTCATGTAAAAAATAAGGAAAGCAGAGCACATACCTTGTGACTCGTTAAGCCGCTCGTTCACGAGCGTGATGTCGGCATCCACAACATCAATCTGTCGCTGCAGTTCGGCGACTTCAATGGTCCGGTCGGCAGCCGGACCATTAGCCACCTGCGCATGCATTCAGTGTGATCATTACTACACAAAGTGATCCCCTGTTTGCCACCTAGGGCTGGTAACCAGAGTCTCAGGGGCTACTATCTATACGAAGCACACCTAGTGCATGCGCCACAAAAAAAATTACGTATTTTCTTACATACCTCAAAGCTTTTGAGCAGGTTTGTAAAAGCTTCATTCAATCTGCTTGTGGCGGATATAATCTTCTCAAGCACCATGCTCATTAATGAACGGTGATCCTCCGAGAGAGCGGCTTGCTCCAGAAGGCCCGTCAGCGTGTCCAGCCGGTTGCCGAACTGTTCTGGACCCTTCTTATCGCCCCCCCCCCCCTCGTGGGAGCCGAGCGCTCAGGGCTCAGGGCGGCCGAAGTACTAGCTTTTGGCCTCAGCAAATCTGGACTCCTCCTTGACGACACCTTGGGGTCGCCCGGCCCATAAGGCAAAGAGGATGGCGGGGTTTCACTCTCCATCATCTCCGGAAGGAGATCCCCCGAAGATGAACTCTGTCGAGAAGAGCTGCTAGCCAGACTGCAAAGAATGGATCTTGGTTATTGATTTCGGAGGAGGAAGCAGAAGTTTTTGCGATTAAACTTACAGCTCGGCTGAGGGCTGGCTCGTTTGCGGGCATGGCGCGGTGAGGACACCCTTCAGGGCAGGGCCCCTGGTGAAGTTTTCTTCCCTTGTCTGGGCACCTCCATCTCCAAGTCTTCGGAGGCGGCCCTCTTCTTCCCGCGGGGGGAGGAGACCCTAGATTCCCCTCCCCGACTATCCTCCTTCGTGGAGGTAGTAATTCCCTCGGTTTGGATGTGCAACGTGTGAAGCTCTGCTTCTCTGTTCTTCCCTTCGTCTTTCCCCGAGGGAACTTGACTTAGCACACGACTAAGCATCTTGGCTATGGCAGGGCTAGGCGAGCCTTCGGAAGTGGCGCCAGACACCTGATTCTCTCCGCCTTGTTGAGCCATTCCTGGCCGCGGATGGTTTTCAGAATAATGTTATGATAAATATAAACGAAGTGTTCGGTTTTTGGGTTACTTACTCGGGTATCTGGGCATTTGCAGCTCAGGCCCGCATCCTCGGTGGTGTCCGAACACTGTACTTATGGTCCAAAGAATAACTTACACATCCCTTCGAGCGTCATGCCGAAGAAGTGCAGAATAATCCGTGGACCTTCCGTATTGAACTCCCACATCCAGAGTGGCCTGCGTTTGCACGACAACATCCGTCGGACTAGCATTACCTGAATTACGCTGACAAGGCTAATGTCCCTCTCAAGAAGATCCCGGATGTGGCTCTGCAATATTGGTACATCATTAGCAGGCCCCCAATCCAGGCCTACATTGGCCCATGACACCAGTTGAGGCGGAGGACCCGAACAGAAGTCGGGAGCACCCACCCACTTTGTGCCTCTGGGAGCCGTGACGTAAAACCACCTCCGCTGCCATAGATCGGAAGCCTCCAGGAAGAAGCCCTCTGGCCATGGAGCATCGGCGTTCCTGCTTATTACGGCACCTCCGCACTCCAAGTGTCGCCCCTCAATCATCTTCGGATTCACATTGAAGGTCTTGAGCCATAAGCCGAAGTGCGGGGTGATGTGGAGGAAGGCTTCACACACAATGATGAACGACGAGATGTGAAGGATGGCGTCCGGAGCTAGATCATGGAAATCTAGTCCATAATAGAACATGAGCCCCCTCACAAAGGGATCAAGGGTGAAGCCTAAGCCGCGGAGGAAGTGAGAAACGAATATGACGCTCTCGTTGGGCTCGGGAGTAGGGATGACCTGCCCTGGAGCAGGAAGCCTGTGCTTGATATCGGCGGTCAGGTATCTGACCTACCTAAGCTTCGCGATGTCCTCCTCTGTGACGGAGGAGGCCATCCATCGGCCTTGAAGGTTGGATCTGGACATGATTGAAGGTCCTAAGTGCTTAAGCTTGGGCTACGGGTGTTGGAACTCGAGATGCGGAAAGGCGCAAGCGTGGTAGAAACAAGGGATAGGCCTTGGCCCCTCTATAAAGGGGGTGAATATCAAGCGTCCTCAGCGTAACCGCTTGGGACTTACCTAAAAACACGGGGTCATACCAACAGGCATCGTGGGGTTGCACGTGCTCGTATTGATGGAGGATCCCGCGATAAGAGGAACACGATCCCTACTTTGGCAAGGCGTGCCAATAAAGCCGCCTCGCAACGCGTGTCGAGGCAGGCCGAGAAAACCGGTTCGTATAGAGACAGGCCACGGTGTAAGGGCTCCCTGCAAAAAAAATATTATCAGCATATCAGATTTGTGAAGTGTTATGCCCTCTACGATGGTGTGCGGAAATTATGTCACGACTGGTTTTCTGGGTATTAAATTCCAGGAAATGGTCATTGTGCTCACCAGCCCCAGGATTACTGTTAGCTGATGAGACACCGACTTGATACAGAATTTCCAAGCAAAATACAAAATATGTAGTAGAAGACCATTCTGGCCTGGAGTACAACAAATGGTTTCTAGTGGTTGATGGCGGAAGCGGTTTGTGGATCATCAGTGTCTATGGAACTCCATTTCCCACAGGAACAGCTGACCAGGTTAACTCCTATCTTTGCGAGGCTTCTATCACCGTTGCTTAGTTTTCGGGGCTGTCGTCGCAACGCTCCTCTCCAAGCAAGAAATCTGGCCATGACAATAGCCAGGAACAAGCCAGTGAGTACTTTGAATGTACTCGCAAACATTATGAACACTGGGATAATATAAATGATAATCATGCACTGAAATATTCTATGATCACATCGTCAGTCATAAATAAAATTCTTTTATGCATGCAAGCGGGTTATTTATATGCAACATGAATATGTAATCATGGAGTGGAAATAAAATGCCACAGTCGGGCGTCTGTGCGACACCACATAATGGGCTTATAAAGTATATAATTAATAAGCATGCCACAGTCAGGCGTCTCAGCGACACCACATAAAGGGCTTATAAAGTAAATAAATAACAAGCAATGCCACAGTCGGGCGTCTCGGCGACACCACATAAAGGGCTTATAAAGTAAATAAATAACAAGCAATGCCACAGTCGGGCGTCTCAGCGACACCACATAAAGGGCTTATAAAGTAAATAAATAACAAGCAATGCCACAGTCGGGCGTCTCAGCAACACCACATAAAGGGCTTATAAAGTAATAATCACAATGACTATCCAGGAGGTAGAACCGTCCCAGGGATACTCAATAATATAATGGTTAGTCCATAATAATAATAATCATAATCATCA
>NC_041393.1:132724197-132744714 GCF_002162155.2 Triticum dicoccoides
GCGACACCACATAAAGGGCTTATAAAGTAAATAAATAACAAGCAATGCCACAGTCGGGCGTCTTAGCGACACCACATAAAGGGCTTATAAAGTAAATAAATAACAAGCAATGCCACAGTCGGGCGTCTCAGCAACACCACATAAAGGGCTTATAAAGTAATAATCACAATGACTATCCAGGAGGTAGAACCGTCCCAGGGATACTCAATAATATAATGGTTAGTCCATAATAATAATAATCATAATCATCATAATTAGCACAAGTCACAAGCCATGATCCATGTTCTGATTAAAGAAATTCTCCTCCGTAGACCGACACTAAGACCGACACTTGACCCATCCCAGACTATAGTCCTTAACCATGGACACGGCCATTCGAATAGATTTAATCTCTGCAGAGGGTGTACTCTTTACCCACGAGTAACGGATTTCTTTAGTCCATCGGGACTAATTCCATCTATGGTCTTTTAATTGAAAACACTCCTGACTTGCACACACCAGCTTAACTTACCGGTGTCTGGAATCACCCACGACACCTGTCAAGCAAAACTTTAAGTGGGGAGGCTACAACCTCGCGTAGCATGGGATCAAATTTATGTCGCGCGCTCTAAGGGGTGCCCCCCTCTCGGTCCCAACCGGAAACACACATGCCCCCAGACCAGGTGGCCTGCCTACCGGCTACAACCGGTATCTTTCACCATGGACTCTCTGTACGGTGCGTGCTTGAAAGGGGTTGACAACTTACTGAACCGTACCCTACCTATTGTAGGGACAAGTGGTAGTACGAAACAAGTATGGGGGTTACTGGAACAAGACTCGATCTACGGTCGACTCAGGAGGTTTATGAATTCCCTGCATGATATGTGTAACCAATATATATTCCAACCAACAAAATCACCACTCATTATTCCTCACCATGTCATACCGGACATAACCGTCCCGACGGAGACCGGAGACAAGCCCATGCCTACCCAAGACAAAGGCTTTCCTGGGTTTCTTTCCTGCATGCATGCAAGGCATTCGAGGGTGAATATCATCACAAGTATATATGTTTCCAACAGCAAGGAAATCTCCAATAGGCATTTATGCAAATGATCGCGTTACCACATAAAATAATGAGTTCTCCAAATAAGGTGGTGTTATAATCGTGTCAACCAACACATCAAAAATATTATGCCAGGGTTCAGGATGCTTGCCTTCAAGGTGTGGAAAGGCAGGGTGCACTCCAAAACTATTGAAAGTTTGCTTCTCTCTGTCCAAAGTCCTATTTAAAAATATTTTTGAATCAATATATAGTTTCAAAAACAGTACCAAAAATTTGATTGAATTTTTTTGAAATAAATCTTACAATAAACTAGACAATATTTGAGAGAGGTAGGAAAAAGAATCAATCCATTTGGAGTTATATTTAAAAAGTTCTAGCCAGTCAAAGATTTGGCCAAAATTTGTTTTTTTAAATAAAACAGAAAAGAAAACGTTTCAAAACGAAATACGCTTTCGTAGGAGGGGAGACATACTGGAGGGTTTTGCACTTCCACTTAAAACGCGTGGAGGCGGGCTGGGTCACTAACAGTGGGTCCTGGGGGCCCACTGGTCAGGTTTGACCAGTCGCCGCGCCTCTTCTCCCTCCTCTGTCCAAGCGGGGCGGGGCTCCGGCGATGCTCACCGGCGAACGGCGGCACCGTTCGAGAAACCGAGGCCATCAGCGGGCTCAGGGGGTCGAGGTGGTTACTCCGGTGGTCATTACGGTCCCTGGGGTTTACGGAGCTGCCGGCGGCGAGCTCCGCAGCGGACAATGGTCTTCGGGCAGAGTGGGTTTTCGCCTGCGGTGAGTCCTGATGAAAATAGAGTAGGGGGATGGACTCACGAGAGGGAGAGGGAGCTCCTGGTGAAGAGAGTGGAGAGGGGGAGGTCCTGGTGGCGTCGGAATGGCCGGGACAGTGGTGGCGGCTGCGGTTGCCGGAGATGGGGAAGAAGACCTCCCCAGGTCGATTGGCTGCCACGGGGGGAAGTAGGGGAGTGATTTGAGGCTGCCTGGGGTACGGGACGTGCTCGGGGGCTTCTTATATAGCGTGGCCATGTCGGTTCGCGGCGGCCGCGGATAGGATCACCGGCGAACCGCCTCTCTGTTGCTGCAGGAGGACCTGGCGGTGACGAGCGCTAGAGGACGCGCTTGTGGATGAGTCTGAGCTGCCCCAGGGGCGGGTGGCGAGCGGGAGAGGCTCGGGCGGCGCCGACCTGAGTAGGGGCTGTCGGGCAGCCGTGGCAGCTAGCTCCTGGCTTGTCGGAGACGTGGCGCGGGGCTGCTTGGCATGTTCTGGTGAGAGGGAGAGTGTGTGGCGCGGCTCTGTAGTGTGGGCAAAACCAGGGGCGCCACGCGGCGGCTGGGGCGCGGCACATGCAAAACGCGTGCTCTACTAGCGCCCAGAGCATGCACGGGACGTGCTCGACGAAATGCCAGGGCATGCTAGAGGTCTCGGGTGAGGTTGGGGTTTAACAGACCTAGGTTAAAGTCATCTAGAGGCTTAGTGGACAGGTCAGTTTTCCCAGAGGTGCAAGGTCACAGTGCAATGACAAAAGTCATGTCAAAGCTGTTCATGCACTCAAGGTGTTTGACAAAATGCCATAGGCACCTAGGAAGTTCTTGGAGTGGTCAAATCTTCCAGAGTGGGGTCTCTTTAGATGGATGAGAGGGTGGTAAGGTCATTAGGGAAAAAGAAGAAACTTGCTAGTGCAAGTTTTGCAAATCTTCGGTTCTGGACAGAAGGTAAAAGGCATCAATGCATGGACCAAAAATCTCTTAATGGGTCCAATCTCCTGGACTTAAGGGTTTGGTAAGGTGTGCCACAAGTAGGAGAAAGCTCGTGGGTAGAGGAGCAAGTTAGAAGATGGTTGCAGTACAAATTACCTAGTTGCACCAGAATGGAAATGAGGTTGATTCACTCAAATTTTTCAAAGAACATAGCTGGGTTTTTGCATAAAGTTGAATAATATGCTCCTACTGACATCCAAAAAATTTTGGTAGAAGTTTTAAAGAAATATATAAATAGGTTGTAGTGCAAAACTGCCCACTGGACCAGATTTGAAAATTAGGTGTAGAACTCAAAATATCCAAAGATTGAAATATATTCTTGCATACAAATGTTTTACAAACATCACATGACATCTCCAAATTTTGGTGGGATTTTTGAATGAATTTATAAAAGGGTTGCAGTGCAAATGGGACCCTAAACTTATGAAAAACCAATCTAGAGAAATAAAGCTCAAGGAAAAAATAATTATATAAATAATCCTACTGATAAAAGAATTGTTTTATTTGAGAGGGTAAGAGAGTCCGATAAAATTGGGAAGTTTTTCACTTGAGGTAAAAACTCCATAAAAATAACGGGAAGAATGGTTCTGAAATCAAAAGAAAATCCAGAAAACAAAAGTTTAAGTTCCTAGCAAAATTTTAATTAATAAAACAAGGTTAAAATTTTTGGGGTGTTACAACACTACCCCCCTTAAGAAAAAAAATCTCGTCCTCGAGATTTGTTAGGAGTTGTTTTAAAAAACAAATACTCCACGGTTACGTGTTTTTGCAAGCAGGGTATGTGTTCAAGCGGTTGTGAGTCTGCTGTCGTGGTGCTGTGTGAAGTAAAATAATCCACGTCGTGAGAAGGTGTACGATGCAGCAACTCAGGGAAAAGAATTCTCACTCCAGGATTTTTCGTGAGAGAAAACAGTAATATATTAGAGTCAAACCGCAACAGAACTACTCACATTAATAGAAACTAAATGATTTACTCGCCGTGCAACTCGGGGTACCACGCATAAGCTACAACACATAAATAAATGTTGCAGTAATAAACACAGCAGTGACATGTAAAATGGAAACGGTAACAGGACGGGGTCCCGAGAAAACGTCTCTGGTACTGGGACACACTCTTCTATCGGGGAAAGTGGATTGACCAGTCGATGAATGCGTCTCTCCTGTTCGGGCCTCAGTGGTCTACCGATGGCGATCTGAGGATTCAAATCCGCGAGGCTCTGGAGATAACCCATCATACGTTGGGTTAAATGCTCTTGAGCGATGAAGTACTGGACAAGGTTGGCCAGTACTGGGTCTCTCTCAATTCGTACACCGGGAAAGGATGTTACTTCTTCGGGTGCTGCACGGCTCGAAAAGTAATAATACCCTCGTTTGCTGGCATTGGGTACCATGAATCGAAGGCGAGCAAGCGCTTCGTACGCAGCAGCTTCTATGGCCATATGTGGGGTTGGCATAGATTTCCCCACGAAGGAGACCTCCGTTGGGTCTTGGTTTGAGTTTACGGGAGGGATGCGTACTGCTGCCCAATATTTCGAGGTGGGATGGGTGATTCTCGATTTGAACAGCTCGTACTGGGGTGGCTGAGTAGAGCCCATGGTACTGCAGGTAAAATCCCACAATATTTTAACAAAACTACCCGGGGTTGCATCTGGGGTTCTCAGATAAATACTAGGGCTCGACATGGCAAGAAATGGTGCACAAGGTGAGGAGTGCTTGGCAAGGTCACGAGGTGGCCTTTTATAGTACTGGAGCGGGGTCATTTTACCGTGGTGAAAGGTAATGAATTTGCCCGTTCAGCTCCAAGGGTCGGGGTCAAAGCCACATATACACATATCTCACAAGAGTGACGTGGTACTGTGGGTGTCGTCGGGGTTGGTTTTGGTAGCTGTGCCCAGAATAAAAAAATGCTACTGCAGGCTGACATATTTATGCAAGGTTGCTATTAAAACAGAGGCACAATAACAGGTTGCATTTATTTACAAGGTCACACGATTACAATGCGAGGATACACTGGGACTCGGCACTACTCGGGTGACTTAGTCTACCTCGTTTATATCCAAGCGGGCGTGCCTTGTGGATGTCGAGTTTTCTCCTCGGGTCTCACTGTCAGGATTAGCTGGAGGAGGTTGAGGGGCTGCAGGGTCGGGGTAGCGGTGATGACCATCGCGGGGGTTGTTGGCCACAATCCCGTTTGAGCTTGCTCCCAAAAGGCGATGAAGCACTTCTGGGGTCGTCAAAGCACCTTGGCTGAAGGTTGGGGAGGACCTCAGGGACTCGATCGGGTGTCCGAACAGCATGACTGGGTTGTCGGCATCGGGCTCGCTCTCTCCTCTCGCCGGGGCTCGGTGGACCAGCTCTCCACGAGCTGCGATCAGATCAATGGTGATTTGATCGAACATTTCCTCTAGTGCACCTACATAGCGCACTAGGTGCAACAGTGCAGGATCTGTCTCATGATCTCCATTGGCAACCTGGGGTGGTCTACCATACCCTTCATGTCTGGGGTAGTAGTAGAACGAGCGACAGTTAACTCTGGGCAACAAGTGCCGGAGTTGAACTATAGCCTCTCGAGCAGCTAGTTGGATGGCTTGTGGCTCAAAGGAAGTTGTCCTTCCGGTGAACCTGTAGGGGCGTTCTGGTGACAGACCCCTTCCGTAGATGTGCACAGGGGCCCAGAATTGACGGCTCTCGCTGCTCATGGATCCTTGGTACACAACATATTCTGGGGGCTCTTCTAACGCATAGGCACGACGGGTGAGGTTTGCGAGTACGGTCACAAAACCTCCAAGGTTGGTTGTTGTGGTCTCATTGTGCACTACGGGGCCAGGCCTTATGGCTCGGTTTTGGGTAGAGGCTGTGATGTGCTGGTGTTGAGGCGAGCGTGCCCTTTTTATAGAAAAAGGGGTCGAAGCCTTCCTTCGCACGCTTGTGAATGAGACATCTTGGGTGCTGGTCACTGGTGCGTGATCGACAGGCTAGGCTGATAGGTTGGGCACCGACTGCCAAAAGTGTCGGGGTCACTGTGTGGCTATCTTGCACGAGAAGCTTGGCTCGGGTTTGGTTAAGGTCTAGTGGGTTGGTTTGCCTAAGTTTTTCGACCTGGCTAAGATAAGATTAGCCAATGGTCAGCCTGGCTCTGATACGAAGTTTGTCATGACCGGTTTTCCGGGTATTAATTTCCAGGAAATAGCCGTTGTGCTCACCAGCCCCAGGATTACTGTTAGCTGATGAGACACCGACTTGATACAGAATTTCTAAGAAAAATACAAAATATGTAGTACAAGACCATTCTGGCCTGGAATACAACAAATGGTTTCTAGTGGGTGATGGCGGAAGCGGTTTGTGGATCATCAGTGTCTATGGAACTCCATTTCCCACAGGAACAGCTGACCAGGTTAACTCCTATCTTCGCGAGGCTGCTATCACCGTTGCTTAGTTTCCGGGGCTGTCATCGCAACGCTCCTCTCCAAGCAAGAAATCTGGCCAAGACAATAGCGAGGGACAAGCCAGTGAGTACTTTGAATGTACTCGCAAACATTATGAACACTGGGATAATATAAATGATAATCATGCACTGAAATATTCTATGATCACATCGTCAGTCATAAATAAAATTCTTTTATGCATGCAAGCGGGTTATTTATATGCAACATGAATATGTAATCATGGACTGGAAATAAAATTCCGCAGTCGGGCATCTGTGCGACACCACATAATGGGCTTATAAAGTATATAATTAATAAGCATGCCACAGTCGGGCGTCTCAGCGACACCAGGTAAAGGGCTTATAAAGTAAATAAATAACAAGAAATGCCACAGTCGGGCGTCTCAGCGACTCCACATAAAGGGCTTATAAAGTAAATAAATAACAAGCAATGCCACAGTCGGGCATCTCAGCGACACCACATAAAGGGCTTATAAAGTAAATAAATAACAAGCAATGCCACAGTCGGGCATCTCAGCGACACCACATAAAGGGCTTATAAAGTAAATAAATAACAAGCAATGCCATAGTCGGGCGTCTCAGCGACACCACATAAAGGGCTTACAAAGTAATAATCACAATGACTATCCAGGAGGTAGAACCGTCCCAGGGATACTCAATAATATAATGGGTTAGTACATAATAATAATAATCATAATCATCATAATCAGCACAAGTCACAAGACATGATCCATGTTCTGATTAAACAAATTCTCCTCCGTAGACCGACACTAAGACCGACACTTGACCCATCCCAGACTGTAGTGCTTAACCATGGACACGGCTATTCGAATAGATTTAATCTCTGTAGAGGGTGTACTCTTTACCCACGAGTAACGGATTTCTTTAGTCCATCGGAACTAATTCTGTGTACGGTCTTTTAATTGAAAACACTCCTGACTTGCACACACCAGCTTAAGTTACCGGTGTCTGGAATCACCCACGACACCTGTCAAGCAAAACTTTAAGTGGGGAGGCTACAACCTCGCGTAGCATGGGATCAAATTTATATCGCACGCTCTAAGGGGTGCCCCCCTCTCGGTCCCAATCGGAAACACCCATACCCCCGGACCAGGTGGCCTGCCTACCGGCTACAACCTGTATCTTCCACCATGGCCTCTCTGTACGGTGTGTGCTTGAAAGGGGTTGACGATTTACTGAACCGTACCCTACCTGTTGTAGGCACAAGTGGTAGTACGAAACAAGTATGGGGGTTACTGGAACAAGACTCGATCTATGGTCGACTCAGGAGGTTTATGAATTCCCTGCATGATATGTGTAACCAATATATATTCCAACCAACAAAATCACCACTCATTATTCCTCACCATGTCATACCGAACATAACTGTCCCGACGGAGACCGAAGACAAGCCCATGCCTACCCAAGACAGAGGCTTTCCCGGGTTTCTTTCCGACATGCATGCAAGGCATTCGAGGGTGAATATCATCACAAGTATATCTGTTTCCAACAGCAAGGAAATCAACAATATACATTTATGCAAATGATCGCGTCACCACATAAAATAACGAGTTCTCCGAAATAAGGTGGTGTTATAATCGTGTCAACCAACACATCAAAAATATTATGCCAGGGTTCAGGATGCTTGCCTTCAAGGTGTGGAAAGGCAGGGTGCACTCCAAAACTTTTGAAAGTTTGCTTCTCTCTCTCCAAAGTCCTATTCAAAAATATTTTTGAATCAATATATAGTTTAAAAAACAGTACCAAAAAGTTGTCTGAATTATTTGAAATAAATCTTAAAATGAACTAGACAATATGTGAGAGAGGTAGGAAAAAGAATCAATCCATTTGGAGTTATATTTAAAAAGTTATAGCCAGTCAAAGATTTGGTCAAAATTTGTTTTTAAAATAAAACAGAAAAGAAAATGTTTCAAAACGAAATACGCTTTCGTAGCAGGGGAGACGTACTGGGGGTTTTGCGCTTCCACTTAAAACGCGTGGAGGCAGGCTGGGTCACTGACAGTGGGACCTGGGGGCCCACTGGTCAGGTTTGACCAGTCGCCGCGCCTCTTCTCCCTCCTCTGTCCGAGCGGGGCGGGGCTCCGGTGATGCTCACCGGAAAACGGCGGCACCGTTCGACAAACCGAGGCCATCAGCGGACTCAGGGGGTCGAGGTGGTTACTCCGGTGGTCATTACGGTCCCTGGGGTGGACGGAGCTGCCGGCGGTGAGCTCCGCAGCGGACGGTGGTCGTCGGGCAGAGTGGGTTTTCGCCTGTGGCGAGTCCTGATCAAAATTGAGTACGGGGATGGACTCACGAGATGGAGAGGGAGCTCCTGGTGAAGACAGTGGGGAGGGGGAGGCCCTGGTGGCGTCGGAATGGCCGGGACAGTGGTGGCGGCTGCGGTTGCCGGAGATGGGGAAGAAGACCTCCTCGGGTCGATTGGCTGCCACGGGGGGAACTAGGGGAGTGATTTGAGGCTGCCTGGGGTACGGGACGTGCTCGGGGGCCTCTTATATAGCGTGGCCATGTCGGTTCGCGGCGGCCACGGATAGGATCATCGGCGAACCGCCTCTCTATTCCTGCAGGAGGACGTGGCGGCGACGAGCGCTTAAGGGCGTGCTTGTGGATGAGTCTGAGCTGCCCCAGGGGCAGGTGGCGAGCGGGAGAGGCTCGAGCAGCACCGACCTGAGCAGGGGATGTCGGGCGGCGGTGGCGGCTAGCTCCTAGATTGTCGGAGACATGGCGAGGGGCTGCTTGGCGTGTTCTGGTGAGAGGGAGAGTGTGTGGCGCGGCTCTGAAGTGTGGGCAAAACCAGGGGGCGCGACGCGGTGGCCCGGGCGCGGCACGTGCAAAACGCATGGTCTGCTCGCGCCTAGAGCACGCACGGGACGTGCTCGACGAAATGCCAGGGCATGCTAGAGGTCTTAGGTGAGGTTGGGGTTTAACAAACCTAGGTTAAAGTCATCTAGAGGCTTAGTGGACAGGTTAGTTTTCCGAGAGGTGCAAGGTCACAGTGCAATGACAAAAGTCATGTCAAAGTTGTTCATGCACTCAAGGTGTTTGACAAAATGCCATAGGCACCTAGGCAGTTCTTGGAGTGGTCAAATCTTCCAGAGTGGGGTCTCTTTAGATGGATGAGAGGGTGGTAAGGTCATTAGGGAAAAAGAAGAAACTTGCTAGTGCAAGTTTTGCAAATCTTCGGTTCTGGACAGAAGGTAAAAGGCATCAATGCATGGACCAAAAATCTCTCAATGGGTCCAATCTCCTGGACTTAAGGGTTTGGTAAGGTGTGCTACAAGTAGGAGAAAGCTCATGGGTAGAGGAGCAAGTTAGAAGATGGTTGCAGTACAAATTACCAAGTTGCACCAGAATGGAAATGAGGTTGATTCACTCAAATTTTTCAAAGAACATAGCTGGGTTTTTGCATAAAGTTGAATAATATGCTCCTACTGACATCCCACAAATTTTGGTAGAAGTTTTAAAGAAATATATAAATAGGTTGTAGTGCAAAACTACCCACTGGACCAGATTTGAAAATTAGGTGTAGAACTCAAAATATCCAAAGATTGAAATATATTTTTGCATAAAAATGTTTTCAAAACATCACATGACATCTCCAAATTTTGGTGGGATTTTTGAATGAATTTATAAAAGGGTTGCAGTGCAAATGGGACCCTAAACTTATGAAAACCCAATCTAGAGAAATAAAGCTCAGGGAAAAATTAATTATATAAATAATCCTACTGATAAAAGAATTGTTTTATTTGAGAGGGTAAGAGAGTCCAATAAAATTGGGAAGTTTTTCACTTGAGGTAAAAACTCCATAAAAATAATGGGAAGAATGGTTCTGAAATCAAAAGAAAATCCAGAAAACAAAAGTTTAAGTTCCTGGCAAAATTTTAATTAATAAAACAAGGTTAAAAATTTTGGGGTGTTACAAATTATCTCATAGAGCCGGACGCAATCCTTAAATCTTATTTGGAGTATTCGAAGATGGAACCCACCTTGCAATGCCGAAGACAAACTGCTTGCCGGACTCATCGTCATTGAAGCCTGGTTCAGGGGCTACTGAGGGAGTCCTGGATTAGGGGGTATCCGGACAGCCGGACTATATACTTTGGCTGGACTGTTGGACCGTGAAGATACAAGACTCTAGACTTTGTTCCGTGTCCGGATGGGACTCTCCTTTGCGTGGAAGACAAGCTTGGCAATCCGGATATTAGATCTCCTTCTTTGTAACCGACTCTGTGTAAACCCTAGCCCCCTCCGGTGTCTATATAAACCGGAGGGTTTAGTCCGTGGTAGGACAATCATAATCATCATAGGCTAGCTTCTAGGGTTTGGCCTCTACGATATCGTGGTAGATCAACTCTTGTAATACTCATATCATCAAGATCAATCAAGTACGAAGTAGGGTTTTACCTCCATCAAGAGGGCCCGAACCTGGGTAAAACATCGTGTCCCTTGCCTCCTGTTACCATTAGCCTTAGACACACAGACCGGGACCCCCTACCCGCTCTGTAAAATCACCTCATTTTTACTACTTCCTCCGTATCGGTTTACAGGGCATGCACGTCGTTCTAGGTTGAGAATTTAACTGGCTATATATGTGATGAACAGTATATGTTTAGAAACTATATTCGCTTAAGAATCCAATGATATACTTTTTGTGACATAGTAACTCATATTTAGTTAGTCAAATGGATGACCTAGAACTACGTGCACACCTATAAACCAAGACGGAGAGGGTACTACAGTACGTATCCTTTTAGATCAATATAGTCGGGATTCACCAAGGAGCAAAACCAAGTGGTAGGCTGCCCCTATCATGTTGGCGTAGCAAATCAAGCAGGGTCAGTCCGCACACGAAATGGCGAAACACTTAATAGGACCCCTTTCACCGACATGTGGCTAATCCACCGTCTTGTTCCACGTGCGATGCACTAAATTACAGTTCAGAGCAGCGGTTGGACTTGGAGGCACCCCGGTCCTAGCACCACAGTAGTAGTAAATGAGCGGTGTGGGGTCAAATCATAAAGCCGCACCTTCCCTGCATTAAGCTGGATGGACGAAGCAACCATTATTTCACTCTAGGGCGCAAGAGCATAAAGAAAAGAGAAAACCAATGATGCGTGCGGCAGCTATCTAGGGCACCCTAGGGTAGGGGCCTCCACTATAAATCCTTTTTTTAAAGCGCCTCCACTAAAAATCCTCTTCTCCCTTGTCATCTTGAAGAAAACCGATGATGTGTGCGGCGATAGGGTTTGTAGGAGTACTACGGCATGCGAGGCCACGTCATAGTAAACGCGAGAGGGATTGAGTTCAAGTCGATGCCTTAATATGTGTGGGCCACTTGGTTTTACGGGAACGAGGGAGCATTTTGGGTTCGGGGACCAGTGGAGATATACGTACAAAAATTTGTGGACGTAGGTTCGACCGAAAGGCAATGATGCATGGGCCCTGCATTTTGATATACCCGCGGCTGCATGAAATTTGCTACTCTACTCAAAACTAGTAAGGTACACATGCATTGAACACATGAGATTTGGAAACCAAATTATGAATAAATACACACTATAGCATGTAAAGCTTTGAGTCATATATGCATGATGTAGATGTTCGTTTAGTTCTTATAGTTCATCTCATTCAAATTCAATTAGTTTTATAAAAATGTTAAGATTCATGGGGTTGTGCATTGTAAAGCATAAACTAAAAAAACAAATAATGGCAATTCATTTAGAGAAAAAAAAAGTTTGGGCAATTATGATACGGAAGATTCTAGAACAAAGGAGAAGTGCTTGTGTTTTAAGGTTTGGGCATTATGCTTAAGTTCAAACATGGAGTCTTCTAAATTGTACATGTGGCAGAATCTGGTGGAATGTTGATGATATCCAATGGCTAGTAGTGCTCGGATTTGCCATCTCTGCATTGTCGGATTAGCTTCATCCAACGACCATCTTTCAAAGTTATTCGCACAGTATATAGGGGTATAGATAATACATAAAAGTTCCTCCAAAAACATGTATAACTAAAGAGAAAAAATCAATTGCAGTTAAAAGAATGACAATTCTAACAAAAATGTGAGTGTGAACTACATATGTGTGCACGTGACCAGCACATATATTGTCAATACAAAATTTAATGCAAGAAATAACTTGTGAGTAACATGCATGAATTGATGATGTGGTGCTTGCATGCATAGAGTACAAAAAAATGTGATTTATGAAGGAAATATGCCCTAGAGGCAATAATAAAGTTATTATTTATTTCATTATTTCATGATAAATGTTTATTATTCATGCTAGAATTGTATTAACCGGAAACTTAGTACATGTGTGAATACATAGACAAAACATAGTGTCCCTAGTATGCCTCTACTTGACTAGCTCATTAATCAAAGATGATTATGTTTCCTAACTATAGACTTGTGTTGTTATTTGATAAACGGGATCACATCATTAGGAGAATGATGTGATGGACAAGACCCATCCGTTAGCTTAGCATTATGATTGTTACAGTTTCATTGCTACTGCTTTCTTCATGACTTATACATGTTCCTCAGACTATGAGATTATGCAACTCCCGACTACCGGAGGAACATTTTGTGTGCTATGAAACGTCACAACGTAAAAGGGTGATTATAAAGGTTCTCTACAGGTGTCTCTGAAGGTGTTTGTTGGGTTGGCATAGATCGAGATTAGGATTTGTCACTCCATGTTTCAGAGAGGTATCTTTGGGCCCACTCGGTAATACTCATCACTATAAGCCTTGCAAGCATTATGACTAATGAGTTAGTTACGGGATGAAGTATTATGGAACGAGTAAAGAGACTTGCCAGTAACGAGATTGAACTAGGTATGATGATACCGACGATCAAATCTCGGGCAAGTAACATACCGATGACAGAGGGAACAACATGTGTTGTTATGCGGTTTGACCAATAAAGATATTCGTAGAATATTTAGGAACCAATATGAGCATCCAGGTTCCACTATTCGTTATTGACCGGAGAAGTGTCTCGGTCATGTCTACATAGTTCTCGAACCCGTAGGGTCCGCACGCTTAACGTTCGATGACGATTGGTATTAGGAGTTTATGTGATTTGATGTACCGAAGGTTGTTCAGAGTCCCGGATGAGATCACGGACATGACGAGGAGTCTCAAAATGGTCAAGATATAAAGATTGATATATAGGAATACTATATTCGGACACTAGAATAGTTCTGAGGTCTACCAGGTATTTTCCGGAGTACCGGGGAGTTACCGGACCCCCCCAAGGGGTTATTGGGCCTCATGGGCCAAGTGGTGGAAGAGAGGAGGCAGGCCAAGGTGTGCCCCCCCCCCTTAGCCCAAACCGAATTGGACTAGGGGGCCGACCCCCCTTTCCTTCTTTCCTCCCCCTCCTTCCCCCTTCTCCTTGTTGGAATAGGAAAGGGACGGCGAATCCTACTTGGGGTAGGGTTGCACCCCCATGGCGCGCCTCCTCCCCTAGCCAGCCTCCTCCTCCCTCCCTCCTTTATATACGAGGGAGGGGGCACCCCGAAGATACACAAGTTGATCTTTAGCCGTGTGCGGTGGCCCCCTCCATAGTTTTCCACCTCGGTCATATCGTCGTAGTGCTTAGGCAAAGCCCTGCGCTGCTAACTTCATCATCACCGTCACCACACCGTCGTGATGACGGAACTCTCCCTCGGCCTCAGCTGGATCTAGAGTTCAAGAGATGTCACCGAGCTGAACATGTGCAGATCGCAGACGTGTCGTGCATTCGGTACTTGTTCGGTTGGATTGCAAAGCAGTTTGACTACATCAACCGCGTTACTTAGCGCTTCCGCTTTCGGTCTACGAGGGTATGTGGACACACTCTCCCCTCTTGTTGCTATGCATCACCTAGATAGATCTTTCGTGATCGTATGATTTTTTTTGAAATTACCTCGTTCCCAACAGTGGCATCCGAGCCAGGTCTATGCGTAGATGTTATATGCACGAGTAGAACACAAAGAGTTGTGGGCGAGAATAGTCATACTGCTTACCACCGATGTCTTACTTTGATTCGGCGGTATTGTTGGATGAAGCGGCCCGGACGGACATTACATGACCGCGTTCATGAGACTGGTTCTACCGACGTGCTTATGCACATAGGTGGCTGGCGGGTGTCTGTTTCTCCAACTTTAGTTGAATCGAGTTTGACTATGGGCGGTCCTTGTTGAAGGTTAAAACAGCTCACTTGACGAAAAATCGTTGTGGTTTTGATGCATAGGTAAGAACGATTCTTGCTAGGATCCCATTGAAGCCACGTAAAACTTGCAACAACAAAGTAGAGGACGTCTAACTTGTTTTTACAGGGCTTGCTGTGATGTGATATAGTCAAGGCATGATGTGATATAAATTGTTGTATGAGATGATCATGTTTTGTAACAAAGTTATAGGCAACAGGAAGGAGCCATATGGTTGTCGCTTTATTTTATGCAATGCAATCGCCATGTAATTGTTTTACTTCATCACTAAGCGGTAGCGATAGTCATAGTAACAATAGTTGGCGAGACGACAACAATGCTACGTTGGAGATCAAGGTGTCGCGCTAGTGACGATGGAGATCATGACGATGCTTCGGTGATGGAGATCATGAGCACAAGAGGATGATGTCCATACCATGTCACATATTTTGATTGCATGTGATGTTTATCTTTTATGCATCTTATTTTGCTTAGTACGGCGGTAAGATTATAAGATGATCCCTTACTAAATTTCAAGGTATAAGTGTTCTCCCTGAGTATGCACCATTGCTATAGTTCTTCGTGCCGAGACACCACGTGATGATAGGGTGTGATAAGCTCTACGTTCACATACAACGGGTGCAAGCTAGTTTTGCACACGTAGAATACTCGGGTTAAACTTGACGAGCCTAGCATATGCAGATTTGTCCTCGGAACACTGAGGCCGAAAGGTCGAACGTGAATCATATAGTAGATATGATCAACATAGTGATGTTCACCATTGAAAACTACTCCATCTCACATGATGATCAGACATGGTTTAGTTGATTTGGATCACGTGATCATTTAGATGACTAGAGGTATGTCTATCTAAGTGGGAGTTCTTAAGTAATATGATTAATTGAAATTTAATTTATCATGAACTTAGTCCTGATAGTATTTTGCAAATTATGTTGTAGATCAATAGCTCGTGTTATAGCTTCCCTATGTTTTTTATATGTTCGTAGAGAAAACTAGGTTGAAAGATGATAGTAGCAATGATGGGGACTGGGTCCATGATCTGAGGTGTATTCTCATTGCTACACAGAAGAATTATGTCCTTGATGCACCGCTAGGTGACAGACCTACTGCAGGAGTAGATGTAGATGTTATGAACGTTTGGCTAGCTCAATATGATGACTACTTGATAGTTTAGTGCAACATGCTTTACAGCTTAGAACCGGGACTTAAAAATGTTTTTGAAATGTCACAGAGCATATGAGATGTTCCAAGAGCTAAATTTGGTATTTCAGACTCATGCCCGTGTCAAGAGGTATGAGACCTCTGACAAGTACTTTGCCTAAAAGATGGAGCAGAATTGCTCTACTAGTGAGCATGTGCTCAGAATGTCTGGGTACTACAATCACTTGAATCAAGTGGGAGTTAATGTTCCAGATAAGAGAGTGATTGGCAAAGTTCTCTAGTCACCATCACCAAGTTACTGGAACTTCGTGATGAACTATAGTATGCAAGGGATGACGAAAACAATTCCTGAGCTCTTCATAATGCTAAAATCGACGAAGGTAGAAATCAAGAAAGAGCATCAAGTGTTGATGATTAAACAAAACCACTAGTTTCAAGAAAAGGGCAAAGAAAAGAAAGGGAACTTCAAGAATAATGGCAAGCAAGTTGTCACTCCCGTGAAGAAACCCAAAGCTGGACCTAAGCCTGAAACTGAGTACCTCTACTGCAAAGGAAATGGTCACTGGAAGCAGAACTGCCCCGAATATTTGGCGGATAAGAAGGATCACAAAGTGAACAAAGGTATATTTGATATACATGTTATTGATGTGTACCTTACTAGAGCTCGTAGAAACCCCTGGGTATTTGATACTGGTTCGGTTGCTAAGATTAGTAACTCAAAACATGAGTTGCAGAATAAATAGAGACTAGCTAAGGACGAAGTGACGATGTGTGTTGGAAGTGGTTCCAAGACTGATGTGATCATCATCGCACACTCCCTATACTTTCGGTATTAGTGTTGAACCTAAATAAATGTTATCTAGTGTTTGCGTTGAGCATGAATATGATTAGATCATGTTTATTGCAATACAATTATTCATTTAAGACAGAGAATAATTGTTATTCTGTTTACATGAATAAAACCTTCTAAGGTCATACACTCAATATTGATGGTTTATTGAATCTCGATTGTGGTAATACACATATTCATAATATTGATTCCAATAGATGCAAAGTTGATAATGATAGTGCAACTTATTTGTGGCATTGCCGTTTGGGTCATATCGGTGTAAAGCGCATGAAGAAACTCCATAAAGATGGACTTTTGGAATCACTTGATCATGGATCATCTGATACTTGCGAACCGTGCCTTATGGGCAAGATGACTAATAATTCGTTCTCCGGAACAATGGAACGAGCTACTGACTTATTGGAAATAATACATACCGATGTATGCGGCCAATGAGTGTTGAGGCTCGTGGCGAGTATCGTTATTTTCTTACCTTCAGAGATAATTTGAGCAGATATGGGTATATCTACTTAATGAAGCATAAGTCTGAAACATTTGAGAAGTTAAAATAATTTCAGAGTGAAGTGGAAAATCATCTTAACAAGAAAATAAAGTTTCTACGATCTGATCGTGGAGGAGGATATTTGAGTTACGAGTTTGGTCTTCATTTTAAACAATGTGGAATAGTTTCACAACTTACGCCACCTAGAACACCATAGAATAATGGTGTGTCCGAACGTCGTAAACCGTACTTTATTTGATATGGTGCGATCTATGATGTCTCTCACCGGTTTACCACTATTGTTTTGGGGTTATGCATTAGAGACAGTTGCATTCACTTTAAACAAGGCACCATCAAAATCCGTTGAGATGACACCTTATGAACTGTGGTTTGGCAAGAAACCAAAGTTGCCGTTTCTTAAAGTTTGGGGCTGCGATGCTTGTATGAAAAAGCTTCAATCTGATAAGCTCGAACCCAAATCGGAGAAATGTATCTTCATAGGATACTCAAAAGAAAATGTTGGGTACACCTTCTATCACAGATCCGAAGTCTAGATATTCATTGCTAAGAATGGATCCTTTCTAGAGAAGGAGTTTTCTCTCGAAAGAATTGAGCGGGAGAAAAGTAGAACTTGATGAGGTAATTGTACCTTCTCCCGAATTCGAAAGTAGTTCATCACAGAAATCAGTTCTAGTGATTCCTACACCAATTAGTGCGGAAGCTAATGATGATGATCATGAAACTTCAGATCAAGTTACTACCGAACCTCGTAGGTCTTCCAGTGTATGATCCACACTAGAGTGGTACGGTAATCCTATTCTGGAAGTCATGTTACTAGACCATGATGAACCTACGAACTATGAGGAAGCGATGATGAGCCCAGAATCCGCGAAATGGCTTGTGGCCATGAAATCTGAGATGGGATCCATGTATGAGAACAAAGTATGGACTTTGGTGGACTTGCCCGATGATCGGCAAGCCATAGAAAATAAATGGGTCTTCAAAGAGGAAGACAGACGCTAATAGTAGTGTAACTATCTACAAAGCTCGACTTGTCGCAAAAGGTTTTCGACAAGTTCAAGGTGTTGACTACAATGAGATTTTCTCAACTGTAGCGATGCTTGAATACGCCCAAATCATATTAGCAGTTGCCATATTTTAGGAAATCTAGCAGATGGATGTCAAAATCGCATTCCTGAATAGATTTTTGGAAGAAGAGTTGTATATGATGCAACCAAAAGGTTTTGTCGATCCTAAAGGTGCTAACAAAGTGTGAAAGCTCCCGCGATCCATTTATGGACTGGTGCAAGCCTCTCAGAGTTGGAATAAATGCTTTAATAGAGTGATGAAAGCATATGGTTTTATACAGATTTTTGGAGAAGCATGTATTTACAAGAAAGTAAGTGGGAGCTCCATAGCATTTCTAATATTATATGTATGACATATTGTTGATTGGAAATGATATAGAAGTTCTAGATAGCATAAGGGGATACTTGAATAAGAGTTTTTAAAAGAAATACCTCAGTGAAGTTGCTTACATATTGGGCATCAAGATCTATAAAGATAGATCAAGATGTTTGATATGTTTTTTCAATGAGTATATACCTTGACAAGTTTTTGAAAGAGTTCAAAATGGATCAGTCAAACAAGGAGTTCTTGTTTGTATTACAAGGTGTAAAATTGAGTAAGACTCAAAGCCCGACCATGGCAGAAGATAGAAAGAGAATGAAAGTCATTCCCTATGCTTCAGTCATAGTTTCTATATAGCATGCTATGCTGTGTACCAGACCTATTATGTATCTTGCCATGAGTTTGGAAAGGAAGTACAATAGTGATCTAGGAGTAGATCACTGGACAGCGGTCAAAATTATCCTTAGTAAGGACTAAGGAAATATTTCTCAGTTATGGGGGTGATAAAGAGTTCGTCGTAAAGAGTTACATCGATGCAAGCTTTTACACTGATCCAGATGACTCTAAGTCTCGATCTGGGGATAAATATTGAAAGTGGGAGCAATTAGCTAGAGTAGCTCCATGTAGAGCATTGTAGACATAGAATATTTGTAAAATACATATGGCTCTGAATGTGACAGACCCGTTGACTAAACTTCTCTCATGAGAAAAACATGAACACAACTTAGTACTCTTTGGGTGTTAATCACATAGCGATGTGAACTAGATTATCGAATCTATTAAACCCTTCGGGCGTTGGTCACATGGCGATGTGAAGTATGGGTGTTCATATAGATGTGAACTAGTGATGTTAAATCACATGGTGATGTGAACTAGATTATTGACTCTAGTGCAAGTGGGAGACTGAAGGAAATATGCCCTACAGGCAATAATAAAGTTATTATTAATTGCCTTATTTCATGATAAATGTTTATTATTCATGCTAGAATTGTATTAACCGGAAACTTAGTACATGTGTGAATACATAGACAAAACATAGTGTCCCTAGTATGCCTCTACTTGACTAGCTCGTAAATCAAAGATGGTTACGTTTCCTAACCATAGACATGTGTTGTCATTTGATACATGGGATCACATCATTAGTAGAATGATGTGATGGAAATGACCCATTCGTTAGATTAGCATTATGATCGTTGCAGTTTCATTGCTACTGCTTTCTTCATGACTTATACATGTTCCTCGGACTATGAGATTATGCAACTCCCAAATACCGGAGGAACACTTTGTGTGCTGCCAAGCGTCACAATGTAAAAGGGTGATTATATAGGTTCTCTACAGGTGTCTACGAAGGTGTTTGTTGGGTTGGCGTAGAACGAGATTAGGATTTGTCACTCCGTGTTTCGGAGAGGTATCTCTGGGCCCTCTCGGTAATACTCATCACTATAAGCCTTGCAAGCATTGTGACTAATGAGTTAGTTACGGGATGAAGTATTGCGGAACGAGTAAAGAGACTTGCCGGCAATGAGATTGAACTAGGTATGATGATACCGACGATCGAATCCCGGGCAAGTAACATACCGATGACAAAGGGAACAACATATCTTGTTATGCGGTTTGACCGATAAAGATCTTCATAGAATATGTAGGAACCAATATGAGCATCCAGGTTCCACTATTGGTTATTGACCGGTGAAGTGTCTCGGTCATGTCTACGTAGTTCTCGAACCCGTAGGGTCCGCACGCTTAACGTTCGATGACGATTGGTATTAGGAGTTTATGTGATTTGATGTACTGAAGGTTGTTAGGAGTCCCGTATGAGATCACGGACATGACGAGGAGTCTTGAAATGGTCGAGACGTAAAGATTTATATATTGGAAGACGATATTCGGACACCAGAATAGTTCCGAGGTGTATCGGGTATTTTCTAGAGTACCGGGGAGTTACCGGAACCCCCCGAGGAGTTATTGGGCCTCATGGGCCAAGTGGTCGAAGAGAGGAGGCAAGCCAGGTGTGGCGCACGCCCCCCCCCCCTAGCCCAAACCGAATTAGACTAGGGGGGCCGGTCCGCCTTTCCTTCTCTCATCCCCCTCCTTCCCCCTTCTCCTTGTTGGAATAGGAAA
>NC_041393.1:132744869-132749657 GCF_002162155.2 Triticum dicoccoides
TTTAGCCGTGTGCGGTTCCCCCCTCCACAGTTTTCCACCTCGGTCATATCATCGTAGTGCTTAGGCAAAGCCCTGCGCCGGTAACTTCATCATCACTGTCACCATGCCGTCATGCTGACGGAACTCTCCCTCGGCCTCAGCTAGATCTAGAGTTCGAGGGGCGTCACCGAGCTGAACGTGTGCAGATCGCGGAGGTGTCGTGCGTTTGGTACTTGATCGGTTGGAGCGCGAAGATGTTCGACTACATCAACCGCGTTACTTAACGCTTCCACTTTCGGTCTACGAGGGTACGTGTACACACTCTCCGCTCTTGTTGCTATGCATCACCTAGATAGATCTTGCATGATCGTAGGAATTTTTTGAAATTACCACGTTCCCCAACAATTTATGACTTGCATGCATGACGTGTTCTTGTGCCATAGTTGCATGTCTTGGAAAAAAGGTACTAGTGGGTTGTACTAGCTATTTAGGAATAGAAGATGTATACGTGGAAGTTGTAGGGAAAGAGATGACACGGAGTATCTCAATTCCTATGAGTAGGGATTGGAAAAGAGATGTCATTTGGTTCACATCATAGGAACTTCTCTATTGAATCTAGAGATGACATGTATCTCAATTCCTATGAGGAGGGACTAGAAAAGAGATGTCATTTGGTTCACATCATAGGAACTTTTCTATTGAATACATGCTAATGTTTATTTTCCTTTGAAATTATGGGAGCATAGGAATCCATTCATATGAACCAAGTGGCTCTAAAGCTAAAAAAATGATAACATGTTTATTTCCTTTGAAATGTGGAGTATATGAATCTATTCCTATGAACCAATTGTCTCTAAAGGAAAAAAATCCTATAAAAATCATATCATATAGAGTTCCTTTGATATTCCTCCACACCAAAGGATGGTTGAAATTGCTGCAAGTGATATGATGGTCTTTCTTTGTAGACTCCTCCCCCATCTTTATAGTTACCTCTCGAAGATGAATGAAATGATATATATT
The DNA here is from genome assembly GCF_002162155.2 of Triticum dicoccoides. Lineage (NCBI taxonomy): Eukaryota > Viridiplantae > Streptophyta > Magnoliopsida > Poales > Poaceae > Triticum > Triticum dicoccoides. Next base: position 132,745,869 of record NC_041393.1, read on the forward strand.
GGGTATTCTATATGTGCATTTTGGTACACAAAAACTTGGTAAAAGTTTGCGCGGTTCAAATTTTCAATAAAGCTATATGCACTACATTTTGGAACGGAGGGAGGAGCATACGACAGTTGCTAACACTCACGTGGAAGATTTGTGTGTAGGAGGAATGGCTGTTCTACTAAATGACATGGCAAAACTGACACTGTCGGATGCCGATCTAACAGTTCTTACGGGGTTCGTCAGGAAAAGGCTTGTGGAGAATGTTTGTCGGATAATGATTTACGGACACATGCATTGCATTGATACATGCCCCCCCTCTCTCATGCACACATGCTCCCTCATGAATCATGACTCTCCCGAGTCCTCTTGCACCCACCGTCTATCTGCAGGTAGACGTCCCCACACACACACATGTGCTCTTCACACCCTATCCTCAGAACTTCTGTAAACAAAAGACGTCACGCACATTTTATTTTAGCTCACACGTCACACACTTATACTATTACTCTTGTGGCAAACGTTCTTTGGGCATAGTAGATTGTATTCTCATGAAGAGAAGCGGTGCACGCATGCACTAGTTCTCTCACACCCACTTGCGGGTATACGTAGGAGCGCATTTTTTTGAAGCTGGTACAACAAAATCACTCCACTATATATATATAAGAAGGAGCCTTAGCACTTGCTTTACTAGGGTTCCTCTCTTTCACTCTCTCATGCTCTCCAGATCTAAGCAAGACATAGGTGGCCACACTCTCTCTCTACTCACGGCTGGTCACAAATCCGGCCGGACCACCTCGACCGGGGCAGGGTGTAGGTGCATCGTTCACGCTGTTGTCAGCAGCGAGGGAGGAGACCAACAGCTGCCTGCGCGTCCCGATCGGTGGCCATGCCGTTCTCTCCGAGAGAACGCCAGCTCGGGAGGGCCTCCAACCCCTTCTTCCTCCCTGCGGTATTGTGGCCAAGATGCAGCCTCCCGACGCCGTCTTTGCCACATGCCGATGACCCTCAGGTATACATTCCTTTGAAACCTGCCTTGCTTTACTGCCCTAGCTCCCCACTTGGCTGCGTCTGTATCTTTTTCTACTTCCGTCGGCTATTCCAAAGTCACCTAGACTTTTACTATTATTAGAGGTAAAGCTCATTCATAAATTCGACTCTAAGAGTTGGTTCAAACAGGGAAGAAAGTGGGAAAGCTGTAGCATGAATCTAGGACTTGGTTCTAAGAGGAAACAGGGGAAAGTAGTAGATACTGGCTACCCAACCGGTCTCTTGGTTGAAAAGGCGAAGAAAGCATGGTGGATGGCGAAGGGTGGGGGGGAAGTGGACCTGTCTCTTGGTTAATAAGGGAAACAAAGTGAGGGGTGTTGGGGAACAAGCAAATGAGAATGAGCAGGTCTAGATTTCCTGTGCTCACATAGGAAAATGTCACCGAGGAGATAAAAAAATGGGACAAATGCAGACATGCTGCCTAAGTGTTTGCCGCTCTCGGCAACCACATCTGCCTCATCACTTTATGCCCCAACCGTCCCTACGCCCATATCGCTACCGTTAATGTAAAATCACATGAAGCATTAAGCAATGCCACCTAATGTCACTATAAGTAATGGTCTAGTGCCGTCGATAAATTGAAGCAATGCCACCACCATTTTATGAAGTGCTTCCGTCTTGCTTTATTTCCGATGAATTGTGTTTTTGCAGTTACACTTAAATATCACACCGCTAACATTGCTTCATCCTAGTGGAACTGCACAAATTTGATTACACATTTACTGACCATGTGCTACTCTCATGACAGTAATACTAATGCTATTGTTCTGCATGTTAATCTAGTGGCAGTGTTGATGTGATGTGATGCTACTTACTTAAGGTCACTTTCATACTGTCAATCTAGTGTCAATTATAACACAATAGATGCTGCTATTAATCATACACCACTGCAGATATCTGTCATTGTTTAAATAACCGTATTTAGTATTTGCGCAAAGAGGGATGTCTGTCTCCATATCGTTTCTATCTGCACAATAAAAAAGTACACACCTCAATTTTAGTACAACTGCACAAAATGAGATGGCTATTCCTAGCTATCGTCCTCTAACCACCAGTGTTACAGGTATTCCTACATTGGTAGTAACTAGGTAGAATGACCAACGCAATCTAAAAGAAGTTGATTCGTACGTTTTACTTCCTGATTGTAGTGCAGGGACGAGTGAAAACAACTGCATCCTAGTCCGGAATGCACTTTCTACCAGTTCATCCATGGACCAAGGACTAGCTGGCACGACTGCACGGCGGTTTTTGGGACAGGTGCATGGACAAGAGGCATTGTGGTCTGCTTATTTCTGCAAATAGCGGTGCTTAAATTTAGTGGAATGCACAAGAATTTCAGCTGGTTAGTACACTGCATGGTTCAGTTCAGCATTCCAACTGAGAACACAATTATAATTGGTTATTTTGGAATGAGAGAACCTAACCCTAGATGGTGGCAACAAGAAAAAACCAGAGTGAACTCCAGGAAATTTAAGACTGCCGGGAGGCCCTTTGCTAAGAGAAGCCTTGCTTGTTTTTTCCTGATTTGTAAACCTTCTCACAACTTTGTCTTTTGATGTGAACTAGTAATATGTTTGTTATGTTCTACGAATCATTGAGATGTATAAAATTGCTGAACTTATGCTTTTCAAGTTTTTTATGAAGCCGAGTTTAATGTGAGTGTTCCACATGAACGCTGGACTAGCGTGTGAACGTTTGGAATTTACATTGTGGCCTCAGTTAACTGCATGAACCACTGTAACAAGATACATAGTTGCTTATATGTCAGACAACACATTGTTGATTGTTAGCTGGTCGATAGCCTAGTGTTGAAGCAAGCTGAGCCAATGTGTTGTGTTTTGCACAACTGCTTACAAGTTGGGTAGCACCAACAGTGTTTACAAGTACTTACGTATACGTCAGCGCACAGTTCTCGAACGAGTACTCTATTTCATCAAACACACACTCCTCGTATGATAAACCGTGACAACTTATGTCTTACCATGCCATATTCATGAAAAGCTAGTGAGGACGCATCTGTTTTGGAAACAATTACGATGGTTCTCACATGATTCATGGGCACACAAAGGTAGCAGCAGTTCCCATAGATGGATTCAAACAGAGTACTAGCCCAGAGGGCTCAATAATTGGCAAGGTTTTTGGATAATTAGACACAATCCAAACTACTATTAAACACTAGCTCGGGAAATTATTTCATGCCTCGATCTAATTTGGGCTGGACACAAGACAGACCTTGCCATGAACATCATCGAGGACATTCAGCAGCAGCTCAATCCTGTGAACCTTCATGAAGATAACCTTGTGGCCTTGCCTCTCATAAACTTGTTTGTCGAGGCATGCCACGTCATCTTCCTGCGTAAGCTAGACAAGAACAATATGCCTCACAAACAAAGGAGTAGCTTTGAACTTCTTGTGCTTCAGTACACCCTGGACAACAGTGAGGCTGGAATACAACTCGACATCGGTATAAGCGCAAATGTCTTTAAGGATCCAATAGCCTAAGAACTTTGTTTTCCCAGTGCACATAATCAGGTCATCCGCCTCATAGTGAGTGACATGTACAACCACACAATCCTTGTCTGTATTGGGCTCTAATTGAAACATAAACAAATTCCGAATTACTTTCCAGTATAAGAAACACAAGTTATTTAAACCACTATGTATAGCATGGCATCGAAGCTAATAAATTTTGCATTATTCATCACCACATACTTAGATGAAAAACCACAATCGAGATCGGCAAAGAAGAAAATC
>NC_041393.1:132749931-132769381 GCF_002162155.2 Triticum dicoccoides
GGGCACATCCTCTAAGGGGGAAAACTGCTCTTGCAGTGCCACGGGGGCTATAACCTCAAACGGGGCGTTGACCATCTCAGTAGTGGCTGTGAGCGTATCTGGGGTCGGCTCGGTGGCTTCCTAAAGAGCTTCTGAACGTGTCGGGCTTCTATTTACAACATATTGTGGTTATAATCTAGTAAATTTTATGACCCAGGATGTTCATTCTATGGACCTGACCGATCCATTTGACTGTGACTGCCGAAAACAGTGCTGGGGTTAGATGTTGTTGCCCTTTTCAACCTGGGTTTTGTCCAAACCTGATGAAAATTTAACTCTCGTGCTTTTGTACAGTTTGTAAGCTGGATTTAGATGTTCTTGCCCTTTTCAACTCGGCCGTGACTGTCATATTTTCTTTGAAACAAGGCAAATGGCTTGCGATTCGTTTAATTTAGAGTGAAATATTGTAACAAATCCCAACCAAGGGAAATAACATCACTCTCACCGGCTGCTTGAGCTCATTGTGCATTATAGAAGCCAAGTGATTAGCGCCCACCAACACCCACAAACTTAATTCGAACTAGCACATCAAATGGACTGTAAATTCTCATAGGAAAGGCCGCATGACCGTGACAGATTTGGATTCTGACATTTGGGACCCACGAGAAAATAGCCTATCCAAGGTGGTGTCGACTTACTAGCCAGTCAACAAACGATTCTGCCTACCAACCGTTGGATTGACATCGAACATCTGTGTGACAGCCTGGTTTTTGCATTCTCTCTTTTTCTGGACTTGGTTTGCATTTGCGTTGGTTTTGAGTTTTTAGAATCAATTCATATGGACTTGTCACTTGGGTATGCCCTTGACTTTCACCCAAGTGACCCATCTACCTCTCATCCAACTCCATTTCTTTCTAAAACCCTAGAGTGGCCCATTGAATATTTTTCATAAGTGAAAATATTCATTTTCTTTCTGAAACCTCATTTCAGAAATTAGAGCTCCAAAGCAACCCCAATTTTTATTGCTACAAAAATCCTGAGATAATTCCTGAATTTTCTTTGAACCTTGGCCCACCTCCTTGAGTAAAAATATTGTATGACTTTTTGTAATATTTTTGCTACAGAAAATCTTTTCCTTTCTGGCCCAAAAATGCACTTTGTACAACAAGTGTATTTTTCCCTAATCTTTTTGAGCTGATCTTTCTTGAGCTTAAACACCCTCCTAAGAAACCCTTAACCCCTGGAGATCAGCCCTAATGGCCTTCTAGAAGCTAGCCAAACTTGGCGACCAAGTTTCTGTCCAGAAACTTGCCAGCAAGCTTGAGTCACTTCTGGTCGGCCTGGGTATGAGTTTTCACCTTTCTTAGACCTAACACAGCGTGGACTTTAGCCCAGACATGTTTTGGCAGCGTTTGGGTGTTGTTTTAGCAATGCCAGGGTGGTGACTATGTGTGAACACGGGGCTTGGCATGTGTTCGACGCGCTCTGCGTCGCGCCAGTGCCTCTATTTAGCGCGTGCCCGAGCTAGAGCTCGCCAACGACTACCGCACCGCGCCACCCCCTTCGTCTCATTGCCCTTGACCTCTCCCTGGCGATCGCCGATGCCAGAGACAACGCAGCGAGCATGGGCGCGTCTCGGCCAAAAGCCACAGTGCTCGTCCCTGTGCTCGTCCGCGAGTGTCGACAGCCTCCGCATGATCGCTGAGCTTCTCGCGCCCTCGCTGACGCCCCTCGTCGCCTCTCGCCATCTTCCAGAGAACTTCGGCGGTGACACGCAGCTATAAATTGACCCCTCCCCTCCATTCCAGCACCACCCACAGCCCCACCCAACCTCCACACACACAGCACAGCCGCAGCCTGGCCGGGCAGGGCTCTGGACGTCGTGCCCGACCTGAGCTCGCCGGCGACACCCGTAGCTCAACCACCCCGTCCCCGACCTCCTGGAGCCCAAACAACCACCTAGGCGCGTCCCTGGAGCCCCTCTGGTGCTGTCCTGTAGCCGTAGAACCCCTAGAAAGCCCCTTGCCGTCGCCTTCTTCCTCTCCGGCAAGACCTGACCGCAGCCGCCGCTTGCGAGGTTGATTGCGAGTAGCTCCGGCCGTCTCTCGTCGTGCCATGGGGATTGGCAGGTGTGCCGTAGCCCCCTCCCCATTTCTATCCCTCTAATTTGGCCCAAGGACTCCTCGCCGGCGTGAGCTCCGGCGAAACGCTGCCGTGTTCTGTTTCTCTCCCCCTCCCTCTCTCCTGACTGGTGGGGCCTGCTGTCAGCCTCTCTGCTCGCACCCGAAGCGGTACGAGTGGAGGCGTCTTTTGGATTTACGCCATCGACGTCACCTCCCCCCGGATTTTCTGTTTATTCAATTTAATTCAAATACTTTGACCAGAACTTTGACCTTGAATATCTCCTATCCTATAAGTCTAAATGAGTTGATTCTTTTTGCATTTGGTTTGTTATAGAAAACTCTAGCAGCACACCAAAGTGTGGAGTTTTCCTTGCCGCCTAGAATTTCTGGTGATTTTCAGAGTGGTTCTTGATATTTTGTTTTGTGGTTTTTAAATATTTTCCTAAGGAGAGACTTGTCTTGAAGCCGTCTAGGAGGAGTGTGAACCTCCACTGCACTAAGGCAGGCCACAATAACATTTGGATGGTGACATCTCAATATCTATGATTTTCTACTTGAATATGAGCTAATTTTCATGCATTTAAAATTAGTTAAATAATTATGGTTTGATCCTTAGTTACTTTGTTATGCTTGTTATGCTTGTTTTAGTTACCGGTTAAGTGCATGGAGTAGTTTAATCAAGTAAAGTGAAGGTTTTTAGCATAATGGTAATACTTTCATAAATAATGGTAGTTTCTGTTGATAATTGCTATTTTCATATAAAAGATAAGTGACTAAAAATGAGGATTGATAATAATCAGTGTAGTAACATCAGTAGCTTTGTTGATGAGTAGTGCAAGAAAGTTATTTCTGTGATGTTGATCCATTCTTATGAGTTGCATCTTGAGCATATCGAGTTGTTGCATCATCGTGGCATCATATGGCTTGAAGTGAGTTTATTTTCAAGTTAAACCTGACAATAATCCAACTTGAATATTAAGTTGATCAAGTCATGGGGCCTCTGAATCGGGTTCTTTTCACTGCGACCACATTTACCTTTATGGGGGGTCTTGATTCGGTCCTTTGTCATGCCTCTTACCGGTGCCTCCAACTAGGGAAGGTTATGGGTGTGCGGTACCCTAGCCCGGTAAGCATACATAACCTCGTGTTCTTGTTTGTTTTATGGTACCTTGTCCCCGTTTGGGACAGTTTTGCAATGACGGTGGCCGACCATGCCTTTTGGTAGGCATGGGCCACCCATGACTTAGCCCTGAGAGGGAGTGATTCGGAGTGGCCGGGGAGAGTGTCATGGCAAGGGAAGGGTTTCGTCGGAACTCCGTGGTCCACCAGAATGGGAGTGCGAGGCCCTTGAGTTCCGTAGTGTGGGTAAAGTGCGCTAACCTCTGCAGAGTGTATTTTAATCTATCGATAGCCGCGTCCTCGGTTATGGACACAACATGGTAGTAAGTCACACCATGGATCAACAATCATAATTAATCGTGCACACTTGGTATTATTGTGGCACTGGTTTCATGATGAACTATGGATCATGTGATGATCGTAAGTGATTGGCTTCTGTTGTAATCCGAGTATGATCACCGTTCGGTTACAGTGGTAACCCGTCTAGTAAGCGAGTCCAAGGGACTCGGTGCACATGTTGGTTTCATTGCATCCGTAGTAGCACTTGCATTGCATTAAACCTGATTAATTGTCATGATATTGTTTGTCATTGTGCTTATATTTGTTGTGAGCTTGCAAGTACATTCAATGTACTGACCTGGCGTGTCATGCCAGCTTTCAGGCAAGACTGGTCGGATCGGAGAGCGTCCCGTGTCTAGCATCGTGTCCACGTCGGTGTCCCTGTACTATGGAGTTCCACTTCATCTTTATTCCGCTGCTGCATAGTTGATATGATCGAGGCCCTTTCATGTTCATTAAATAATGTACATACTGTTCAGCTGCACTGTGTGTGCCGCTTGGCCTCTTATCTCGATGTAATATCAGACTTATCTACCCGCTAGCATCAATAAAGCGGTTGTTTCTGTACCATGATGTTGTGTGTTGCCAGAAGACTTGATCTCTGGGCTAGCAATGCAAGGTAAACCGGTTGCTCTGAGCTAGGGTGCCACAACGTTTGGTATCAGAGCCGCGCTGATTGTAGGACACGCTAGACCGTTAATGCGTTAGTAAAATGGTAGATAGTTGCATCTGAGTGCCAATAGTCATAGAAATTGGTTGCTGCTTTGCATGCATGTTTATTTGTTGTTATTATTAATCATTTGGTGATTGTGAGTGTAGATGGCACCAGTTCCGGTCTTGTACCATCCGGACCCAGCTCCGTACACATCTCCGCACCTGCTTCAGAACGTGTGGTGACGACTCTATCCATAGGGTGTTGATCCAGTGTATCTGGTGTATCAGGAGCAGCTGGTCGTTTCGATGTATGAGTATTATGTTGAGGTCACTCTACACCACAGTTCCCCTTCTGGTGCTTACACTCGTTCCTCTAAGGGTGGTTTCGCTTCTACGCCATCTCAGGCGGTCCAGTTTGCTGCTATCGAGGCTCTTGTAGACTTGCGCTACAATGAGGTTCGCATCACACTCACCCAGGTTTTTTCTACTACCCATCTCTGCACGAGAATGGGCGTATTTGCTTCCCTCTTATTGATCCAGCGTGCGATCATCCTTCTAGCCACCTTTCCCGCTATATCACTGCCACTTATCTCTTGATCTATGAGTTAGCTCGAGAGCTAACTTGAGCCCGGCTAGCCCTTTCCGCAGCTCGGAATAGGAACCCTCTACCCATGGTCGGTTTCACTCCATACGTTCCTCCCACTTCTAGTACCCCGGTGACCACCCAGGCTACCACCAACCTTTGGCAGTGACTCCTTGCAGTGCCCCTGCTGTGTGGTCTTCCCTTGTCGCTACTCCTGCAGCTCCCATGCTTAGATCCCATCCCACACCTGCCCCTGAGGGAGAGTCCTTGAGGCAGCGTCCTCGCGTTTTTTTAATCCGGAGATCTCCACTATCAGCTCAGGGTCTGAGTCTGGCTGAGGAGAGGAGCCTGCAGCAGCACTAGCCGAGCAGCAGATCACTAGAGTATCATCTTTGTCATGAGTATGATGTATGGATGTAGTCGTACGTGTCATGATGTTTAGTTTCATGTATGAGGGTAGTGGACCCGTCATGATGTTACCTTCTATGCTGAGTCTATGTATAATTATGTTGGAACCTTTTTATTCGCCTTGGTTTCTTTTCGTCGTGTTTTCTGGGTTTGTCACTGGCTTTTTCCTCCCATTTTGGATATTTCTCATCACGGTTGCCTTGCATTGGGAAAATAAATAATAGGATGACGCGGGGAGGTAGCAGCAGCCAAGATTGTGAGGATGTCCCGGTTCGTCGCTCCGCCCGGCAAGCAGGACATTCACCAGAGCCATATCAGCCTCCACCACCTCCACCGCCACATCCGCCCTCCACTGAGCAGATTATGCGAATGTTTGAAGAAAGAAGAAACAACGATATGATGGAGATGCTGAAAAGTGTGCAAGTTATGGTTGGACAGAATGGAAATCAAAATGGTCATTATTCCAAGCTGTCAGATTTTAAACGGACCAAGCCTCCCAGTTTCAGTCAAGCTGTTGATCCATTGGAAGCCGATGATTCGTTAAAGACCATTGAGAGGAGAGTGGAAATTGCTCACACTGAAGAAGGAGACAAGGTTTCATTCGCAACACATTATCTCGAAGGAGCTGCCACTATATGGTGGGATAATGCTAAAGCTATGTGGCCCGCGGACGAGGAAATTACGTGGACCAAATTCAAGGATCATTTCCGCAAGTATCATATACCTGCCGGAATTTTGAAGATCAAGCAGCGAATTCCTCGCCCTTACTCAAGGAAGCATGATAGTAAGCGAATACCTGAATAAATTTAACCATTTGGCCTGGTATTCTCTCTATGATGTGGCCACCGAAGAAAGGAAGGTCGACAGATTCCTTGGCGGACTGAACCAGCACCTCAGATGCACTCTCAGCATGTTTGATTTTATGGACTTCCAAGCTCTGGTGAACAAGGCCCTTATCACAGAAAGGGAACATAAGCTCATGCACGATAGCAGGCCCACAAATAGTGATCACAAGTGCAAATTCGAGCCTAAAAAGGGTATGCAACCAGTGCAAAAGGCTCGTACATGGCAACAAACTCAGGTGGAGTACAAACCCAACTGGCAGTAGAATGTCAACAAGACCACTACTCAAGTCAAGAATGTTGTACCCAATCCGGTGCATGAAGATTGTCAGCGCAACAACACCTGTTTTAGCTGTGGACAAAGCAGACATTATGCCGGACAATGTCCCAAGAATAGCGGTCAAAGTTATCATTAGTTACCTAAGAGGACTGAGCAAGATATTGAAAGAAAGGGAAGGAGAGGCGACTAGGAGAGGCGACTTGGAGAGCCCTGCGCCGGTGGCCACTCCAACCCCCGCGGCCACCCCTCCCCACGCCTGTGGCCTCTCTGGCGCAGGCGTCCACCATATTGTTCTCCTCTCTTGGTTGCCCCGGGTGGATCCGTTGTTTCATTGGGTGGTGGCTCGGCCGCGTTGGAGACCATGTCGCCAATCAACCTCAACTTCAACCGTGGCAAGGAATTTTAGGCAAGTGTTCGATCCAAATTTGGGCACCCTGTGGTGTTCTCACCAGGCTTTTGTCAAAAAGAGTTCATTTTGGTGGTTTCATTTACTCGCTCCTCTTTCAAGCTGGATATTCATACAGTTAGTATGGCCCTACACTTTTCTTTTGGAGGTTACACACAAGGTTTTCGAGTTTGCCATCTCAAAGATAGATCATTCAAATTTTCAGTGGCCTCTAAATTGATTGGTTTTCAAATTTACAATGCGGGTAGAGTGATTGAGAAAGACTTTGAGATGGTTTTTAGCCTTTGGGGTGATGGCAGACCGCATTGGATTAGAGAAGAAAGCTTGTTCTACAAGGAAGAGGAGGCCGAATGGACTCTGGTTGGACATAATGGGAGAGCGGTGACTGTTTTTTCCAGTGATCGCCGGAGCAGGTCACCGGAGCAAGGCTCCCGATCAGTTTTCCAACGTCTTTCCGGCAACATTCAAGGAGAGCGCGATTCCAGCGTGCCACACATTACTGAAGGCAATTCAGTGCTCTCTAATGAGCCAGAAACCACGCTGCATGGCCAGGTGAGCAGTGTGCATGCGCGCATTAATGATCCATGGACGTGCTTTTCGTGTGGAGAAGTTGGCCATATTGCCAGGTTTTGCTCTCGACCTAAATGTTCTGGGCTGTGGCCTTTCATAAGGTTTGAGCCCTTCCACAGCCCACCTGACGGTGCATGGGCTCCTAGGGAAGTGGAGTCCTGGTTCGCTCAGAACGGGCCCACTATCCAGTTTAGGCAAGCGACATCATTCAAAGAGCTGGTCACGGGATAATTTCCTAATTTCCAACCGGGACCGGTGCCGGACTCCTTGCATTCCTCTGCTCTCTCCTTTTGTGCCACTCCGTCGACTTCTTCGCCACCTACCTCTGCTTATGCTCCTCCACGCAGTGAGCTCCGCCAGTGCGACGGCCTCCAATGGTGAACATTCCCATTGACCCACTACCTTTCGTTCCCCATGGCTTCCAGATTCAGCACATCGAAGGCCGAACTGGGGTTTTGCGGGTGGTGCTACCGTGTCGTGCTCGCCGCATGAGGATTGGGCTATTGCTACCATCCAGCCATTGCCTGATGAGGTACTATTTCCTAATGTTAGAGAAGTGCTAGAGGATTTTCTGCAGCATGATCCAGTGGCTCAAGTTGGGGTGAGAGAGATTCAACCCTTCCCGTTTGGGGAAGCCTATGTGCAGTTCAGACATGTGAGAGACGGAGATAGATTGGTTAGAGATAGCCCGACTGCATTTGGGGATGTCTTCATTTCTTTCACTAGACAAAATGAGGGACGAAACTGGAGAAGAGTCAATTTCAATAGGGTTTGTTGGCTGCTGATTGTGGGTGTTCCTTTTGATAACTGCAACACTGAAGATATTGCTGCAGTAGTTGCTAGATTTGCCAAGATTATGAGTTGGGAGAAAGAGGATGCTCTGAAGGGGAAAGTTCTTGTCAAAGCTAGAGTTACGGATTTGCATGAAATACCAAAGTTTTTAAGATGGACTGAAGGAGAGATGTTTGAGGGAGAATCCTTGACTAGTTCAATTGAAGTTCTCATGGAAGAAATGCTGGGAGGGGGACCACCTGATGAGGATCCTATTCCACCTCCTGGTATTGATCCTCATCCTATTCCTCTTAATGCAAATCACTTTCCTGGGTTTCATCATGCTCAGAGCAATAATGTTCAAGAGAATGAGGAAGATTGGGATGACTGGGAGGAGCAGGGGCATTGGGCCTTCCCTCCTCCTGTTCCAATGCCGCATCAGGTGCTTCAAGATGAGATTATGATGGATGACAATGAGGTTGTTCCTAATAGCAGCATAACTACTACGGTTTCTCTGTCAGAAGGTATCCTTTCTCACAATGTTGTGGGGGGTGTTAACCATAGTGATGAGGTTAATTAGGCTGTTGTTGGAGTGGTCCTATTTTAGGTGATGGGCTTCAAAACTTGCTACAGGCTTATCCACCTGACCTGGAGGAGCACCCTGAGATTGCCATCCCAGCTCCACATGTTAATCAAGAGCAAGATATTCAGCAGATTGTGGAACCAATTCAGGTTTTAGCTCCCTTGGCTCCCCCTAATGTTGCTGAACACTTTGAGCCAGTTGTGAAGGCCCAGCTGGAGGTTGTGGAGCCTGTTCATACTGTAGACCATTTGGGTATGTCTGACAATTTTCTTCAGGTTGATCAAGCTGTTGTAGTTCAGCAAGAAGCACAGAAGTCAGTCCTCTATCCAGCTTCTTCTGAGATTCCTAAGGAGGGATCTGTCACCAACCAGACAAACTTAGTTTAGAAAGATACCTTGTTTGCTGCTCTAGAACAAGTTAATGAATCTGATGTTGCTTTGGGGTCCCTCCAGGTCAATGCGATGCAGCCTGGTACTTCTAAAGGTAATGATCCAAAGGTCAACTCACCTCTTCTCCTTTGACTACTGCAATTTAGTACAAACACATGCTTTCTCAGTTATTGATGGAGAGCACTTAATTTCTGAAGAAGGTCTGGATTTGTGGGTCAAATATTTTGCTCCATCTTCATAGGAGGTGCCTAATTCAATCACAGCAGAGATCCCTCTAAGATGGTTCAATTTCATACTGAACCTGTTGCTCAATCCTGATAGATTTGAATGGACTTTAAAATTGTTAAAGTCCTCTTTATGACACATCTTTACTGAAAATTGCAATGAGGAGGAGACTATGACATTCATAATTCCTACTGCTTGTTCTATTAATCAGGCTCCTGTTTGCCAGCAAATCATAAATGCTAGTCAGGATAAATAAAATGATGGAGTCAGCCCAACAGCTCATTCTTCCTCTGAGGCCAGCAGTCCTCTCAAGAGAATTTCTCCAAATAATATCATCCTTCTACCTGCTAGTGAGGCCATCTCTAGAAAGAGAAGAGGAAAGGGGCCACTAGTAGAAACTCAGGTAAGAAGGAGTGGCAGAATTAGAGAGGAGAATAATGGTTTCAAAAGAAATTCCTGTGCTAGTAAGGAGTGTTTACCATGCAATGTTGTCCCACCTATCATTCAGAATAAGATTGTCAAAAACCTCACTAGTTCTTTTTGCAAGGTTGCTGAGGAGGAACTCCAGGAGAAGTTGGCTAAGAGGCCAAAGAAAAAAGAGCTGGAGCATGAGGAGTTGGCCAAGGTTTCTAAGGCCAAGGGAGACAACTCCATGGATAGTTCTTAATGATTAGATCATATTGTGATAGAAGTGGGTCTAGGAAGGTGGCAACTTTTGCTCTCTGTATGTTTCATGTCTGGTTTTGTATGACTTTGGTCCTAAGGGGATGTAAAACTCTTATTTTGGTTAACTGTCACTGCTGGGTCTGCTTGGTGCTTGTTTTGTGTTTGACATATGTTAAGTTATTGTATTATGGATCTGTGGTCTGGCTCTTTCTGGTGCTCATTGTTATGTGTGAGGGCACATCTAAGTGGGGTGAGGTTCAGTTGCTAGCTTGGGAGCTACTCCCCGCTTGCTCTCTTAAGGTTTTTTTGTCTCAAGGGTGGACCTTGAGAGGATCTCAAAACTCATCAAGTTTCCATCATGAATAATCATAGATCATGGAATATTCTAAACTGGAACATCAGAGACATCAACTTTGACAATAAATGGCTGGCTATTAAACAGAAAGTGGAGGAGAGTGCTGCTGGAATCCTTTGCTTACAAGAAACAAAAAGAGAAAATTTTGACCTTGCCTACATTAATAAGTTCTGTCCTAGAATATTTAATAAGTTTGAATTTCTCCCTTCAATTGGAGCCTCTGGAGGAATTCTCATTGCCTGGAATGAAGGTCTTTTCAAGGGGGAATTAATGTTTTCTAATAGATTCTCTTTATCTGTTAAGTTTACCTGCAACAGCTCTGCCCAAACATGGATTCTAACAAACATTTATGGCCCCTGTGAACAAGCTGATAAAGTGGATTTTCTCAACTGGTTTAGTAATATTGAAATGCCTCCTGATGAGGACTCGATTATTATGGGGGATTTTAATTTCATCAGATCTACTTTTGATAGGAATAAACATGGGGTGACATCAATGAGATGCTTCTCTTCAATAAAGCCATCAACAATTTGGTGTTTAGTGGAGCTACCCGTGAAAGGCAGACAATACAGCTGGAGTAATATGCAAGATAATCCTCTGCTAGAAAAATTGGACTGGTTTTTTACTCCTGCTGCTTGGATGACTTCCTAACCTGACACTACTGCCCTGCCTCTAGCTAGGCCCATTTCTGACCATCTCCCTTGTTTGGTAAAAGTGGGGACTTTAATTACTAAATCCAAAGTTTTTAGGTTTGAGAATTATTGGTTAAAGCATTCTTCTTTCAAAGACATTGTTAAAAATGTTTGGGATATCCCTGTTGGCTTTTCTGAACCTGCTAAAATCATTAATGCTAAGCTGAAACACCTCAGAAGAAGCATCAAATTGTGGATCAAGGATCTGCCTTGTATGAGAAAACAAATTGCTGATATTAATGAATGCATTTACTTGCTGTATTTCTTTAAAGAATTCAGAATGCTTAGTACTTTTGAATGGAATTGCAGAAATATTTTGAAAGACCACTTAATGACCATTCTCACCAACCAAAAGATTTATTGGAAACAAAGAGGAAAAATTAAGGGAGTCAAGTTTGGAGTTGAAAATACAAAGTTCTTTCACACGAAAGCTTCAATCAACTATAGGCATAATAAAATTGCTATGCTCAGAAATGAAGACAATGTGGAAATCTCGCATCATGCAGGTAAAGCTGGAATTCTTTGGGAAGCTTTCAAAAGAAGATTGGGCCAATCAGAGGGGCACACGATGCACTTTGATCTGCACAGCCTTCTGGGGCAACAGAACAATCCAGAGATATTTCAAGATTTAGAAAAGCCTTTCTCTTATGCAGAAATGAATCAGATTGTCAAGGAGCTACCACATGATAAGTCCCCTGGTCCAGATGGTTTCAACAATGAGTTCATTCAATCTTGTTGGGATATTATAGGTCCAGATGTCAAGAACCTCATCCATGCTTTTCATGCTGGCAACATTTCTCTGGAAAGCATTAACACTTCCTACATCACATTGATTCCAAAGAAAGAGGTGCCTATGACTCCCAATGACTTCAGGCCTATATCTTTACTCAATGGGGTGTTCAAAATTATTACAAAGTTATTGGCAAATCGACTTCAGAAAATAATTCCGCAACTCATTCATATCAACCAGTATGGGTTCTTAAAAGACAGAATGATTCAAGATTGTCTTGGCTGGTCCTATGAATATTTGCACCAATGCTTCAAATCAAGGAAGGAACTATTAGTTCTAAAATTGGATTTTGAAAAGGCATTTGACACCATTGAACATCAGGCCATAATTGACATCTTGAGAGCAAAAGGTTTTGGGGAAAGGTGGATATCTTGGATTCAAATGTTGTTCAACTCTACTACTTCTGCTGTCATGTTAAATGGAGTTCCTGGCAAGAAATTTTATTGTAGAAGGGGAGTCAGACAGGGAGACCCTCTATCTCCTCTTCTGTTTGTGTTAGCTGTAGATTTACTTCAATCCATTCTTAATAAAGCAAGGGATCTTGGGCTTATCACTGCTCCTTTACAACTAAACTCATGCCCTGATTTCCCAATAGTTCAATATGCGGATGATACTCTGTTGGTTATGAAAGCAGATGCCAAAGAACTCTTTTGTCTGAAAGCTCTTCTGGATACTTTTGCCACAGCCACAGGTCTCAAAGTAAACTACCAGAAATCTATCATGGTTCCAATTAATATCACTAAGGAAAGGGTTGAAATCTTTACTGATACATTGAATTGCCAAGGAGGAGTTTTTCATTTCACTTACCTGGGTCTTCCTTTAGGCTTATCCAAGCCTATTGTGGAGCAATGTATTCCAATGGTTCAAAGAATTGCCAAAAGGCTGGCTGGCTTGGCTACCTTCATGACAAGTTTGGGCGATTGCTTCTGGTAAAATCTGTGCTGGCTTCTTTGCCAATTTTTTCATGGCTTGTCTAGATGTGCCTGTAATGGTCAAACAACAAGTGATAAAATACCTGAGGCATTGTTTATGGAGAGGTTCTGACATGGAAGATCACAGGCCAGCCTCTGTTTCATGGACAACAGTTTGTAGACCAAAGGTGCAAGGTGGCCTGGGAGTTATGGACATTTTTGCTCAAAACAAAGCTTTGTTAATGAAAAATCTTCATAAATTCTACATCAGGCATGATATCCCTTAGGTTAACCTCATCTAGCAAACACATTACCAGGATAATAAACTCCCAGGGCAAAATTTGGTTGGGTCTTTCTGGTGGAGATCTATTATTCAATTATCTGATCAATATAAAGCCATGGCCAGATGTAACTTAGGTGATGGTAGAACTGCCTTTTTTGGTCTGATTTATGGGGCAATGCTATCTTGCAGCAAGAATATCCTCATCTTTACTCATTTTGTGCAAGATGCCACAATGACAGTGCAACAAGTGGTTAACACTAAGTACCTTGAAGATCTGTTCCACTTACCTCTGTCCACCCAAGCATACTAGCAGTTCCTTCTGTTAGAAGATATTTGCCATGATCTAAGACAATCTGAATTTCTAGGTATGTCTGACACTTGGAGTTACATATGGGTAAACAGTACCTTCTCTGCTTCAAAGGCTTACAGAGTGATCATAGGAGCCAAACAAGTTCCACCTCACTTTGCTTCGATTTGGAAGTCTTCATGTCAACCTAAACACAAAATGTTCTTCTGGATGCTACTACATGATAGACTGAACACAAGAAACCTGCTGAGAAGGAAAACTATGGTCTTGGATTAATACAATTGTGTTGTGTTGAATTGCCAACAAGAAGAAACTCTACATCATTTATTTTGGGGTTGCCAATTCTCTAGGACATGCTGGAATTTCATCTGTCCACAAAGATCTCCAAACTTGTCTGTGCTAGAGGCCTTCCAAGAGTTGAAGGATAAGTTGAAGGTTCCTTTCTTCATGGAAATCATCATTCTGGGTTCTTGGGCTATCTGGATTTCAAGAAACAATAAGATTTTTTAGAACATTCAGCCCTCCTTTCAGGGATGGAATCACATTTACTTTGAGGAACTGAAGTTGCTGTCCCACAGGATCAAGAATAAATATGCTGCTGAATTCAACACTTGGCTTGCTACCTTGCTGGTTTCATGAGGAGTCTTTCTTTTAGTATTAGATTTAGTCTTAGCTTTGTTCTACCTTTCAGGGGCTCACCTCAAGCCCTTTTTTGTGTTTTTTCCTGCTTTCTTAGTCTGAGCTAGCTTAGCTTGTTGTATAGTTTGCCTTGTCCCTCTTTGTACAGTGGTACTCTTGTTAAGTTTTAATAAAAATTGCAGTGGGGTTTTACCCTACTGTTCATAGTCAAAAAAATGTCCCAAGAACGGCAAACCAATAGCCTCCTACCGTCCACAAGTCAACCACCTGGAGTCATATTCTGACCCGAGTGCCATCCAAGGCCAAATCCATCATATCTCCGCTGACGAAGCCCAAGAAGACCCGGAAGTCGTCATTGGTATGTCCCCTATTAATAGCATACCTGCAGTAATTTTATTTGATTCTGGGGCTTCCCACTCTTTTATTTCGCGGAGTTTTGCTACCCAAAACAAATTCTTCTTCTCGATTATGGGCAAAAGTATGATGGTACAATCCCCAGGATCGATGCTCCGAAGTAATCCGGTCTGCCGAAATTTGGAAATTGAGATAAAGGGAGTCAAGTTTTCAACAACTTTGATAGTCATTGAATCTGATAAATTGGACATTATTATGGGAATGAATTGGTTGACCCAATACCAAGTATGCATCAACTGTGCGACTAGATAAGTCACCATGGTAAATCAGGAAGGTCGCATTGCAAGTTTTTATGCCCGCGGAAGTATACCCAAGAAGGATATGGTATTCTCAGCTATGGCCGAAGAAGTGGAATCAATTCCTGTGGTCAGCGAGTATCCATATGTGTTTCCTGAGGAATTGCCAGGAATGCCGCCATACAGAGAATTGGAGTTTGCTATTGACTTGGTGCCCAGGACCGCACCGATATATAAGAAATATTATCGGATGCCTTTGGTAGAATTGGTGGAGTTAAAGAAACAGCTCGATGAAATGCTGCAGAAAGGATACATCCGTCCAAGCTCTTCACCTTGGGGATCACCCGCTATATTCGTGGATAAAAAGGACGGCAGTCTTCGGATGTGTGTAGACTACCGATAGCTGAATGACGTCACCATCAAGAACAAGTATCCACTGCCCAGAATTGATGATTTGTTTGATCAACTCAGTGGGGCCAAAGTATTCTCCAAGATTGATTTGAGGACCGGATATCATCAACTCAAAATCAAGAAGGAAGATATTCCCAAGACCACGTTCACCACTCGGTACAGTCTTTATGAATATACTATTATGTCATTCAGTCTCACCAACGCCCCCGCCTTTTTCATGCACATGATGAATAAGGTGTTTATGGATTTCATGGATAAGTTTGAGGTGGTGTTCATCAATTATATCCTCATTTATTCAAAAAGCAAAGAAGAGCACAAGGACCACCTCCGAGCTGTGTTGCAAAGAGTCTGTGGTCATCAGCTTTATGCAAAGTTCAGCAAATGTGAATTTTGGCTCTACCAAGTGGGATTTCTGGGGCATATTCTCTTAGCTGAAGGTATCACCTTGGATCGAATTAAAGTGAAGGATGTGCTTGATTGGTTCGCACCCACAACAGTCTCAGAAATCCGGAGTTTCCTTGGATTAGCCGGGTATTATCGCCGTTTTATCGAAGGATTCTCTAAGAATGCCAAGCCAAAGACAGAGCTCCGAAAGAAGGACAAGAAGTTTATATGGACTGAGGACTGCGAAGGGAGCTTCAACGATTTAAAAACCATGCTGACATCCGCGCCAGTATTGACTCTTCCCGACATCTACCGCAGTTTTGATGTCTACTGCGACGCATCCACGAAAGGACTCGGATGTGTCCTCATGCAAGATCACAAGGTTCTGGCCTATGCATCTTGACAACTACGGCCTCATGAAGGAAATTATCCAACTCATGATTTGGAATTGGCCACGGTGGTTCATGCCTTGAAGATTTAGAGACACTATCTGATTGGAAAAAAGGTGTCAAATATTTATGGACCACAAGAGTCTCAAGTATATATTCACTCAACCGGACTTAAACCTTCGTCAGCGCAGATGGCTTGAGTTGGTTAAGGTTTATGACCTCGGGATAAATTATCACCCGGGAAAAGCTAATGTGGTAGCAGATGCCCTTAACCGCAAGCCCGTCAGCCTGAATGCTCTACTGGATATGTTGCATCCCAAACTCTGTGAAGAAATGGCTCAGCTCAATTTGTCAATAGTGGACACCCGTATGGCCAGCATATTGGAAATGGCTCCTACTCTCGAGGAAGAAATTTGCAGCACTCAAGCACATGATGATTTACTGTAATCATATGCCAAGCCAACCAAGGATTTCTCTAAGGATCAAAACGGTACGCTGAGGTTTCGAGGAAGGATTTGCGTACCCAACCAAGAGAGTCTGAAGAAGAAAATATTATCAGAAGCCCATGAATCTTCATACTCAATTCACCCAGGTGGCACCAAAATGTATGAAGATATCTGTCAGTTATTCTGGAGGGAAGGAATGAAGAAAGACATCTCTTACTTCGTAGCTTGTTGCGACATATGCAACAAGGAGAAGGCGGAACATCAGAAGCCCGCCGGACTCCTTCAACCTTTGCCCATATCACAATGGAAATGGGACGATGTCTGCATCGACTTCATCACCGGCTTACCAAAGACACACCGAGGGAATGAGGCAATATGGGTCATCATGGATACCTTAACGAAGGTGGCTCATTTTCTGCCTATCCGGACGACTTATCGTGCCGATCAACTTGCACAATTATATGTGTCCAGGATCATCAGTTTGCATGGCGTACCAAGGACCATCACCTCCGACAGAGGATCTCTCTTCACTTCAGCCTTCTGGTCCCGTCTACATCAAGCCTTGGGGACTGCTATAAAATATAGCACAGCTTGTCATCCACAGACAGATGAACAAACCGAGCGGGTAAATCAAATACTCAAAGATATGCTCCGAGCATGTGTATTGGCTCAAGGACCTAAGTGGGAAGATTGTCTGTCGTACACCGAGTTTTCCTACAACAACAGTTTCTAGACCAATTTGAAGATATCACCATATGAAGCTCTGTATGGCCGTAGGTGCCACACTCCACTGAACTGGTCTCAAACCGGAGACAGTCGTATCTTCGGAACAGACCTAATGATGGAAGCTGAGAAGCAAGTCAAGGAGATCCGAGACAGGCTGCAGTTGGCCAAGTCATGATAGAAGAGTTACTATGATGCCAAAAACCGTTAGATCAGATTTGAACCAGGAGAACACGTGTATCTCTGAGTCACCCCGATGAAAGTAATTAAGAGGTTTCAGACCCGGGGCAAGTTGGCACCCAGATACATTGGCCCATTCCCAGTCATGAACAGAGTTGGAGCAGTTGCTTATCGATTGGAATTGCCACCAGAACTGTCAGAGGTACACAATGTGTTTCATGTCTCCTAGCTAAGAAGATGTATCTCGCCACTGGAGAAAAGGACTGATATGGTAGAGATTGAACTGGCTAAGGATCTGACATATATGGAAAGACTAGTTAAAATATTGGATGAGACAGAAAGATTCACTCATAGAAAAGTAATCAGGTTCTTGAAAGTTCAATGGGAACACCATACTTAGGAAGAGGCAACCTGGGAAAAAGAGGAATTTGTAAGGATTGCTTACCCAGAACTGTTTTCCCAAGCAACCGAATCTCGAGGACGAGATTCATCTTAAGTGGGGGAGGTTTGTGACAGCTTGGTTTTTGCCTTCTCTCTTTTTCCGGACTTCGTTTGCATTTGCTTTGGTTTTGAGTTTTTAGGGGCTGTTTGGATCGACGCCCTCATGCGCCAAGCCAAAAAATTGGTCGTTGACCCAGCCTGGGCACTCCTTTGGATGGATGCCAAATTATTGGCGCGCCCACGCCTACACAGCAGCCCAGTTCAATTCTGAGCCAAAGTTTTGGCAAGGCGTGGGTGGCGGATTCCTTCGCCAATTAATTGGCGAGCCAACGTTTGGCATGGCGAGCAATGGCTCAATCCAAACAGCCCCTTAGAATCAATTCAAATGGACTTGTCACTTGGGCATGCCCTTGACTTTCACCCAAGTGACCCATCTGCCTCTCATCCAACTCCATTTCTTTCTAAAACCCAAGAGTGGCCCATTGAATATTTTTCATAAGCGAAAATATTCATTTTCTTTCTGAAACCTCATTTCAGAAATTAGAGATCCAAAGCAACCCCAATTTTTATAGCTCCAAAAATCCTGAGATAATTCCTGAATTTTCCTTGAACCTTGGCCCACCTCCCTGAGTAAAAATATGGCATGACTTTTTGTAATATTTTTGCTACAAAAAATCTTTTCCTTTCTGGCCCAAAAAATGCACTTTGTACAGCAAGTGCATTTTCCCCTAATCTTTTGCAGCTGATCTTTCTTGAGCTTAAACACCCTACTAAGAAACCCTTAACCCCATGAGATCAGCCCTAATGGCCTTCTAGACGCTAGCCAAACTTGGCGACCAAGTTTCTGTCCAGAAACTTGCCAGCAAGCTTGAGTCACTTCTGGTCGGCCTGGGTATGAGTTTTCACCTTTCTTAGACCTAAAACTGCGTGGACTTTAGCCCAGACATGGTTTGGTAGTGTTTGGGCGTCGTTTTGGCAATGCCAGGGCGGTGACCGTGTGTGGACACGGGGCCTGGCATGTGTTCGGCGCGCTCTGCGTCGCGCCAGTGCCTCTGCTTGGCACATGCCCGAACCAGAGCTCGCCGACGACTGCCGCACCGTCCCACCCCCTTCGTATCATCACCCTTGACCTCTCCCTGGTGCTCGCCGATGCTGGAGACACTACAACGAGCACAGGCGCGTCGCGTCCAAAAGCCACAGTGCACCCGTGCCCCTGTCTTCTTCTCCCCATCCCCCCTGTGCTCGTCCGAGAGCATGGACAGCCTCCGCGTGATCCCAGAGCTTCTCGCGCCCTCGCTGACACCCCTCCTCACCTCTCGCTGTTTGCCAGAGAACTCCGGCGGCGACACATACCCCCTTCCCCCTCCGGCTATAAATTGAGCTCTTCCCTCCGTTCCAGCACCACCCACAGCCCCATCCAACCTACATACACACAGCACAGGCGCAGCCCGGCCGGGCAGGCCTCTGGCTGTCGTGCCCGACCTGAGCTCGCCGGCGACACCCATAGCTCAGCCACCCCGTCCCCGACCTCTTGGAGCCCAACCAACCACCTAGGCGTGTCCCTGGAGCCCCTCTGGTGCCGTCCCGTAGCCGTGGAGCACCTAGAACAGCCCCTGAGTCGTTGCCTTCTTCCTCTCTGGCAAGACCCGACCGCCGCCGCCGCTTGCGAGGTTGATTGTGAGCAGCTCCGGCCGTCTCTCATCATGCCACGGGTACAGGCAGGTGCACCGTAGCCCCCTTTTCTATCCCTCCAGTTTGGCCCAAGGACTCCTCCTCGTCGGCGCGAGCTCCGGCGAAACGCCGCCGCATTCTATTTCTCTCCCCCTCCCCTCTCTCCTGACCGGTGGGGCCCGCTGTCAGCCTCTCCGCTCGCACCCGAAGCGGTACGAGTGGAGGCATCTTTTGGCTTTAC